>NW_026287611.1:0-92884 GCF_023373465.1 Oncorhynchus keta | reverse complement strand
CCATCTTGTTCGGGGCCAACTGCCCATTATGCCGCCCCTACGCTCACCGAGTTTCGGCTTCTAAATATTTTCAGTTTTCGAGATAAGGCCCCGTCGTGAATCGTGATGTTTTGTAGCAATAGCCATATGATTGCTTATGCCCTCTTGTGGGAATTTCCGGGACATGGGAAAAATGACATAAATCTTATTATTTTTGTAAAACGGAAACCGAATGTCCGACAACGTTCATTTGATGACTTCCTGGTAGGTCCGGCCCTGCCGCTCGGCCCGACGCCGTCCGCGAATTTTACAAACGATTTCGGACGTCTAGTAAGGGACCGTACATTTGCAATATGGACTTTCTCACTAACCATACAGGTACTGCCGAATTCTTCCCTTAAGGTATGACAGGCCAGCTAGATCTACTGTCTCTATTATAATATGACTGACCAGCTAGATTTACTGTCTCTATTATATTATGACAGACCAGCTAGATATACTGTATCTATAATAATATGACAGACCAGCTAGATATGCTGTCTCTATTATATTATGACAGGCCAGCTAGATCTTCTGTCTCTATTATAATATGACAGACCAGCTAGATCTACTGTCGCTATTATATTATGACAGACCAGCTAGATCTACTGTATCTATTATAATATGACAGACCAGCTAGATCGACTGTCTCTATAATAATATGACAGACCAGCTAGATATGCTGTCTCTATTATATTATGACAGGCCAGCTAGATATGCTGTCTCTATTATAATATGACAGACCAGCTAGATCTACTGTCTCTATTGTATTATGACAGACCAGCTAGATCTACTGTCTCTATAATAATATGACAGACCAGCTAGATATGCTGTCTCTATTATAATATGACAGACCAGCTAGATCTACTGTATCTATTATAATATGACAGACCAACTAGATTTCCTGTCTCTATTATAATATGAGAGACCAGCTAGATCTATTGTCTATATTATAATATGACAGACCAGCTAGATCTACTGTCTCTATAATAATATGACAGACCAGCTAGATATGCTGTCTCTATTATAATATGACAGACCAGCTAGATCTATTGTCTCTATTATAATATGTCAGACCAGCTAGATCTACTGTCTCTATAATAATATGGCAGACCAGCTAGATATGCTGTCTCTATTACATTATGACAGACCAACTAGATATACTGTATCTATTATAATATGACAGACCAGCTAGATCTACTGTCTCTATTATAATATGACAGACCAGCTAGATCTTTTGTCTTTATTATAATATGACAGACCAGCTAGATCTACTGTCTCTATAATAATATGACAGACCAGCTAGATCTATTGTCTCTATTATAATATGACAGACCAGCTAGATCGACTGTCTCTATAATAATATGACAGACCAGCTAGATATGCTGTCTCTATTATATTATGACAGGCCAGCTAGATCTACTGTTTCTATTATAATATGACAGACCAGCTAGATCTACTGTCGCTATTATATTATGACAGACCAGCTAGATCTACTGTCTCTATTATAATGTGACAGACACGCTAGATCTACTGTCTCTATTATAATATGACAGACCAACTAGATATACTGTCTCTATTGTATTATGACAGACCAGCTAGATATGCTGTCTCTATTATATTATGACAGACCATCTAGATATACTGTATCTATAATAATATGACAGACCAGCTAGATCTACTGTCTCTATTATAATGTGACAGACACGCTAGATCTACTGTCTCTATTATAATATGACAGACCAACTAGATATACTGTCTCTATTGTATTATGACAGACCAGCTAGATATGCTGTCTCTATTACATTATGACAGACCAGCTAGATCTACTGTCTCTATTGTATTATGACAGACCAGCTAGATCTACTGTCTCTATTATAATATGACTGACCAGCTAGATTTACTGTCTCTATTATATTATGACAGACCATCTAGATATACTGTATCTATAATAATATGACAGACCAGCTAGATATGCTGTCTCTATTATATTATGACAGGCCAGCTAGATCTTCTGTCTCTATTATAATATGACAGACCAGCTAGATCTACTGTCGCTATTATATTATGACAGACCAGCTAGATCTACTGTATCTATTATAATATGACAGACCAGCTAGATCGACTGTCTCTATAATAATATGACAGACCAGCTAGATATGCTGTCTCTATTATATTATGACAGGCCAGCTAGATATGCTGTCTCTATTATAATATGACAGACCAGCTAGATCTACTGTCTCTATTGTATTATGACAGACCAGCTAGATCTACTGTCTCTATAATAATATGACAGACCAGCTAGATATGCTGTCTCTATTATAATATGACAGACCAGCTAGATCTACTGTATCTATTATAATATGACAGACCAACTAGATTTCCTGTCTCTATTATAATATGAGAGACCAGCTAGATCTATTGTCTATATTATAATATGACAGACCAGCTAGATCTACTGTCTCTATAATAATATGACAGACCAGCTAGATATGCTATCTCTATTATAATATGTCAGACCAGCTAGATCTACTGTCTCTATAATAATATGGCAGACCAGCTAGATATGCTGTCTCTATTACATTATGACAGACCAACTAGATCTACTGTATCTATTATAATATGACAGACCAGCTAGATCTACTGTCGCTATTATATTATGATAGACCAGCTAGATCTACTGTCTCTATTATAATGTGACAGACACGCTAGATCTACTGTCTCTATTATAATATGACAGACCAACTAGATATACTGTCTCTATTGTATTATGACAGACCAGCTAGATATGCTGTCTCTATTATATTATGACAGACCATCTAGATATACTGTATCTATAATAATATGACAGACCAGCTAGATATGCTGTCTCTATTATATTATGACAGGCCAGCTAGATCTTCTGTCTCTATTATAATATGACAGACCAGCTAGATCTACTGTTGCTATTATATTATGACAGACCAGCTAGATCTACTGTATCTATTATAATATGACAGACCAGCTAGATCGACTGTCTCTATAATAATATGACAGACCAGCTAGATATGCTGTCTCTATTATATTATGACAGGCCAGCTAGATATGCTGTCTCTATTATAATATGACAGACCAGCTAGATCTATTGTCGCTATTATAATATGACAGACCAGCTAGATATGCTGTCTCTATTACATTATGACAGACCAGCTAGATCTACTGTCTCTATTATTATTTGACAGACCAGCTAGATCTACTGTCTCTATTGTATTATGACAGACCAGCTAGATCTACTGGCTCTATAATAATATGATAGACCAGCTAGATCTACTGTCTCTATTATAGTATGACAGGCCAGCTAGATCTACTGTCTCTATTATAATATGACTGACCAGCTAGATCTACTGTCTGTATTGTATTATGACAAACCAGCTAGATCGACTGTCTCTATAATAATATGACAGACCAGCTAGATATGCTGTCTCTATTATATTATGACAGGCCAGCTAGATCTACTGTCTCTATTATAACATGACAGACCAGCTAGATCTACTGTCACTATTATATTATGACAGACCAGCTAGATCTACTGTCTCTATTATTATTTGACAGACCAGCTAGATCTACTGGCTCTATAATAATATGACAGACCCGCTAGATCTACTGTCTCTATTATATTATGACAGGCCAGCTAGATCTACTGTCTCTATTATAATATGACTGAACAGCTAGATCTACTGTCTGTATTGTATTATGACAGACCAGCTAGATCGACTGTCTCTATAATAATATGACAGACCAGCTAGATATGCTGTCTCTATTATATTATGACAGGCCAGCTAGATCTACTGTCTCTATTATATTACGACAGACCAGGTAGATCTACCGTCTCTATAATAATATGACAGACCAGCTAGATCTACTGTCACTATTATATTATGACAGACCAGCTAGATCTACTGTCTCTATTATAATTTGACCGACCAGCTAGATCTACTGTCTCTATTATAATATGACAGACCAGCTAGATCTACTGTCTCTATTGTATTATGACAGACCAGCTAGATCTACTGTCTCTATTATATTACGACAGACCAGGTAGATCTACCGTCTCTATAATAATATGACAGACCAGCTAGATTTACTGTATCTATTATAATATGACAGACCAGCTAGATCTACTGTCTCTATTATATTATGACAGACCATCTAGATATACTGTATCTATTATAATATGACAGACCAGCTAGATCGACTGTCTCTATAATAATATGACAGACCAGCTAGATATGCTGTCTCTATTATATTATGACAGGCCAGCTAGATATGCTGTCTCTATTATAATATGACAGACCAGCTAGATCTACTGTCTCTATTGTATTATGACAGACCAGCTAGATCTACTGTCTCTATTATAATATGACAGACCAGCTAGATCTACTGTCTCTATTATATTATGACAGACCATCTAGATATACTGTATCTATTATAATATGGCAGACCAGCTAGATCTACTGTCTATATTATAATATGACAGACCAGCTAGATCTACTGTCTCTATTATAATGTGACAGACACGCTAGATCTACTGTCTCTATTATAATGTGACAGACACGCTAGATCTACTGTCTCTATTATAATATGACAGACCAGCTAGATCTACTGTCTCTCTTGTATTATGACAGACCAGCTAGATCTACTGTCTCTATTATAATATGACAGATCAGCTAAATTTACTGTCTCTATTATATTATGACAGACCATCTAGATCTACTGTCTCTATTATAATATGACAGACCAGCTAGATCTACTGTCGCTATTATATTATGACAGACCAGGTAGATCTACCGTCTCTATAATAATATGACAGGCCAGCTAGATATGCTGTCTCTATTATAATATGACAGACCAGCTAGATCTATTGTCGCTATTATAATATGACAGACCAGCTAGATCTACTGGCTCTATAATAATATGACAGACCAGCTAGATATGCTGTCTCTATTATATTATGACAGGCCAGCTAGATCTACTGTCTCTATTATAATATGACTGACCAGCTAGATCTACTGTCTGTATTGTATTATGACAGACCAGCTAGATCTACTGTCTCTATTATAATATGACAGACCAGCTAGATCTACTGTCTCTATTATATTATGACAGACCATCTAGATATACTGTATCTATTATTTTATGACAGACCAGGTAGATCTACCGTCTCTATAATAATATGACAGACCAGCTAGATTTACTGTATCTATTATAATATGACAGACCAGCTAGATCTACTGTCTCTATTATATTATGACAGACCATCTAGATATACTGTATCTATTATAATATGACAGACCAGCTAGATCGACTGTCCGTATAATAATATGACAGACCAGCTAGATCTACTGTCTCTATTATATTATGACAGACTATCTAGATATACTGTATCTATTATATTATGACAGACCAGGTAGATCTACCGTCTCTATAATAATATGACAGACCAGCTAGATTTACTGTATCTATTATAATATGACAGACCAGCTAGATTTACTGTCTCTATTATATTATGACAGACCATCTAGATATACTGTATCTATAATAATATGACAGACCAGCTAGATTTACTGTATCTATTATAATATGACAGACCAGCTAGATCTACTGTCTCTATTATATTATGACAGACCATCTAGATATACTGTATCTATTATAATATGACAGACCAGCTAGATCGACTGTCCGTATAATAATATGACAGACCAGCTAGATCTACTGTCTCTATTATATTATGACAGACTATCTAGATATACTGTATCTATTATATTATGACAGACCAGGTAGATCTACCGTCTCTATAATAATATGACAGACCAGCTAGATTTACTGTATCTATTATAATATGACAGACCAGCTAGATTTACTGTCTCTATTATATTATGACAGACCATCTAGATATACTGTATCTATAATAATATGACAGACCAGCTAGATATGCTGTCTCTATTATATTATGACAGGCCAGCTAGATCTTCTGTCTCTATTATAATATGACAGACCAGCTAGATCTACTGTCGCTATTATATTATGACAGACCAGCTAGATCTACTGTATCTATTATAATATGACAGACCAGCTAGATCGACTGTCTCTATAATAATATGACAGACCAGCTAGATATGCTGTCTCTATTATAATATGACAGACCAGCTAGATCTATTGTCGCTATTATAATATGACAGACCAGCTAGATATGCTGTCTCTATTACATTATGACAGACCAGCTAGATCTACTGTCTCTATTGTATTATGACAGACCACCTAGATCTACTGTCTCTATAATAATATGACAGACCAGCTAGATATGCTGTCTCTATTATAATATGACAGACCAGCTAGATCTACTGTATCTATTATAATATGACAGACCAACTAGATTTCCTGTCTCTATTATAATATGAGAGACCAGCTAGATCTATTGTCTATATTATAATATGACAGACCAGCTAGATCTACTGTCTTTATAATAATATGACAGACCAGCTAGATATGCTGTCTCTATTATAATATGACAGACCAGCTAGATCTACTGTCTCTATTATAATATGACAGACCAGCTAGATCGACTGTCTCTATAATAATATGACAGACCAGCTAGATATGCTGTCTCTATTATATTATGACAGGCCAGCTAGATCTACTGTTTCTATTATAATATGACAGACCAGCTAGATCTACTGTCTGTATTGTATTATGACAGACCAGCTAGATCGACTGTCTCTATAATAATATGACAGACCAGCTAGATATGCTGTCTCTATTATATTATGACAGGCCAGCTAGATCTACTGTCTCTATTATATTATGACAGACCAGTTAGATCTACCGTCTCTATAATAATATGACAGACCAGCTAGATCTACTGTCACTATTATATTATGACAGACCAGCTAGATCTACTGTCTCTATTATAATGTGACCGACCAGCTAGATCTACTGTCTCTATTATAATATGACAGACCAGCTAGATCTACTGTCTCTATTGTATTATGACAGACCAGCTAGATCTACTGTCTCTATTATATTACGACAGACCAGGTAGATCTACCGTCTCTATAATAATATGACAGACCAGCTAGATTTACTGTATCTATTATAATATGACAGACCAGCTAGATCTACTGTCTCTATTATATTATGACAGACCATCTAGATATACTGTATCTATTATAATATGACAGACCAGCTAGATCGACTGTCTCTATAATAATATGACAGACCAGCTAGATATGCTGTCTCTATTATATTATGACAGGCCAGCTAGATATGCTGTCTATATTATAATATGACAGACCAGCTAGATCTACTGTCTCTATTGTATTATGACAGACCAGCTAGATCTACTGTCTCTATTATAATATGACAGACCAGCTAGATCTACTGTCTCTATTATATTATGACAGACCATCTAGATATAATGTATCTATTATAATATGGCAGACCAGCTAGATCTACTGTCTATATTATAATATGACAGACCAGCTAGATCTACTGTCTCTATTATAATGTGACAGACACGCTAGATCTACTGTCTCTATTATAATGTGACAGACACGCTAGATCTACTGTCTCTATTATAATATGACAGACCAGCTAGATCTACTGTCTCTCTTGTATTATGACAGACCAGCTAGATCTACTGTCTCTATTATAATATGACAGATCAGCTAAATGTACTGTCTCTATTATATTATGACAGACCATCTAGATCTACTGTCTCTATTATAATATGACAGACCAGCTAGATCTACTGTCGCTATTATATTATGACAGACCAGGTAGATCTACCGTCTCTATAATAATATGACAGACCAGCTAGATTTACTGTATCTATTATAATATGACAGACCAGCTAGATCTACTGTCTCTATTATATTATGACAGACCATCTAGATATACTGTATCTATTATAATATGACAGACCAGCTAGATCGACTGTCTCTATAATAATATGACAGACCAGCTAGATATGCTGTCTCTATTATATTATGACAGACCAGCTAGATATGCTGTCTCTATTATATTATGACAGGCCAGCTAGATATGCTGTCTCTATTATAATATGACAGACCAGCTAGATCTATTGTCGCTATTATAATATGACAGACCAGCTAGATCTACTGGCTCTATAATAATATGACAGACCAGCTAGATCTACTGTCTCTATAATAATATGACAGACCAGCTAGATATGCTGTCTCTATTATAATATGACAGACCAGCTAGATCTATTGTCTCTATTATAATATGTCAGACCAGCTAGATCTACTGTCTCTATAATAATATGGCAGACCAGCTAGATATGCTGTCTCTATTACATTATGACAGACCAACTAGATATACTGTATCTATTATAATATGACAGACCAGCTAGATCTACTGTCTCTATTATAATATGACAGACCAGCTAGATCTTTTGTCTATATTATAATATGACAGACCAGCTAGATCTACTGTCTCTATTATAATATGACAGACCAGCTAGATCGACTGTCTCTATAATAATATGACAGACCAGCTAGATATGCTGTCTCTATTATATTATGACAGGCCAGCTAGATCTACTGTTTCTATTATAATATGACAGACCAGCTAGATCTACTGTCTGTATTGTATTATGACAGACCAGCTAGATCGACTGTCTCTATAATAATATGACAGACCAGCTAGATATGCTGTCTCTATTATATTATGACAGGCCAGCTAGATCTACTGTCTCTATTATATTATGACAGACCAGGTAGATCTACCGTCTCTATAATAATATGACAGACCAGCTAGATCTACTGTCACTATTATATTATGACAGACCAGCTAGATCTACTGTCTCTATTATAATGTGACCGACCAGCTAGATCTACTGTCTCTATTATAATATGACAGACCAGCTAGATCTACTGTCTCTATTGTATTATGACAGACCAGCTAGATCTACTGTCTCTATTATATTACGACAGACCAGGTAGATCTACCGTCTCTATAATAATATGAAAGACCAGCTAGATTTACTGTATCTATTATAATATGACAGACCAGCTAGATCTACTGTCTCTATTATATTATGACAGACCATCTAGATATACTGTATCTATTATAATATGACAGACCAGCTAGATCGACTGTCTCTATAATAATATGACAGACCAGCTAGATATGCTGTCTCTATTATATTATGACAGGCCAGCTAGATATGCTGTCTCTATTATAATATGACAGACCAGCTAGATCTACTGTCTCTATTGTATTATGACAGACCAGCTAGATCTACTGTCTCTATTATAATATGACAGACCAGCTAGATCTACTGTCTCTATTATATTATGACAGACCATCTAGATATAATGTATCTATTATAATATGGCAGACCAGCTAGATCTACTGTCTATATTATAATATGACAGACCAGCTAGATCTACTGTCTCTATTATAATGTGACAGACACGCTAGATCTACTGTCTCTATTATAATGTGACAGACACGCTAGATCTACTGTCTCTATTATAATATGACAGACCAGCTAGATCTACTGTCTCTCTTGTATTATGACAGACCAGCTAGATCTACTGTCTCTATTATAATATGACAGATCAGCTAAATGTACTGTCTCTATTATATTATGACAGACCATCTAGATCTACTGTCTCTATTATAATATGACAGACCAGCTAGATCTACTGTCGCTATTATATTATGACAGACCAGGTAGATCTACCGTCTCTATAATAATATGACAGACCAGCTAGATTTACTGTATCTATTATAATATGACAGACCAGCTAGATCTACTGTCTCTATTATATTATGACAGACCATCTAGATATACTGTATCTATTATAATATGACAGACCAGCTAGATCGACTGTCTCTATAATAATATGACAGACCAGCTAGATATGCTGTCTCTATTATATTATGACAGACCAGCTAGATATGCTGTCTCTATTATATTATGACAGGCCAGCTAGATATGCTGTCTCTATTATAATATGACAGACCAGCTAGATCTATTGTCGCTATTATAATATGACAGACCAGCTAGATCTACTGGCTCTATAATAATATGACAGACCAGCTAGATCTACTGTCTCTATTATTATTTGACAGACCAGCTAGATCTACTGTCTCTATTGTATTATGACAGACCAGCTAGATCTACTGGCTCTATAATAATATGACAGACCAGCTAGATATGCTGTCTCTATTATATTATGACAGGCCAGCTAGATCTACTGTCTCTATTATAATATGACTGACCAGCTAGATCTACTGTCTGTATTGTATTATGACAGACCAGCTAGATCTACTGTCTCTATTATAATATGACAGACCAGCTAGATCTACTGTCTCTATTATATTATGACAGACCATCTAGATATACTGTATCTATTATATTATGACAGACCAGGTAGATCTACCGTCTCTATAATAATATGACAGACCAGCTAGATTTACTGTATCTATTATAATATGACAGACCAGCTAGATCTACTGTCTCTATTATATTATGACAGACCATCTAGATATACTGTATCTATTATAATATGACAGACCAGCTAGATCGACTGTCCCTATAATAATATGACAGACCAGCTAGATATGCTGTCTCTATTATATTATGACATGCCAGCTAGATCTACTGTCTCTATTATAATATGACAGACCAGCTAGATCTACTGTCGCTATTATATTATGACAGACCAGGTAGATCTACCGTCTCTATAATAATATGACAGACCAGCTAGATTTACTGTATCTATTATAATATGACAGACCAGCTAGATCTACTGTCTCTATTATATTATGACAGACCATCTAGATATACTGTATCTATTATAATATGACAGAACAGCTAGATCGACTGTCCCTATAATAATATGACAGACCAGCTAGATATGCTGTCTCTATTATATTATGACAGACCAGCTAGATCTACTGTCTCTATAATAATATGGCAGACCAGCTAGATATGCTGTCTCTATTACATTATGACAGGCCAACTAGATATACTGTCTCTATTATAATATGACAGACCAACTAGATTTCCTGTCTCTTTTATCATATGAGAGACCAGCTAGATCTATTGTCTATATTATAATATGACAGACCAGCTAGATCTACTGTCTCTATTATAATGTGACAGACACGCTAGATCTACTGTCTCTATTATAATGTGACAGACACGCTAGATCTACTGTCTCTATTATAATATGACAGACCAGCTAGATCTACTGTCTCTCTTGTATTATGACAGACCAGCTAGATCTACTGTCTCTATTATAATATGACAGATCAGCTAAATTTACTGTCTCTATTATATTATGACAGACCATCTAGATCTACTGTCTCTATTATAATATGACAGACCAGCTAGATCTACTGTCGCTATTATATTATGACAGACCAGGTAGATCTACCGTCTCTATAATAATATGACAGACCAGCTAGATTTACTGTATCTATTATAATATGACAGACCAGCTAGATCTACTGTCTCTATTATATTATGACAGACCATCTAGATATACTGTATCTATTATAATATGACAGACCAGCTAGATCGACTGTCTCTATAATAATATGACAGACCAGCTAGATATGCTGTCTCTATTATATTATGACAGACCAGCTAGATATGCTGTCTCTATTATATTATGACAGGCCAGCTAGATATGCTGTCTCTATTATAATATGACAGACCAGCTAGATCTATTGTCGCTATTATAATATGACAGACCAGCTAGATCTACTGGCTCTATAATAATATGACAGACCAGCTAGATCTACTGTCTCTATTATTATTTGACAGACCAGCTAGATCTACTGTCTCTATTGTATTATGACAGACCAGCTAGATCTACTGGCTCTATAATAATATGACAGACCAGCTAGATATGCTGTCTCTATTATATTATGACAGGCCAGCTAGATCTACTGTCTCTATTATAATATGACTGACCAGCTAGATCTACTGTCTGTATTGTATTATGACAGACCAGCTAGATCTACTGTCTCTATTATAATATGACAGACCAGCTAGATATACTGTCTCTATTATATTATGACAGGCCAGCTAGATATGCTGTCTCTATTATATTATGACAGGCCAGCTAGATATGCTGTCTCTATTATATTATGACAGGCCAGCTAGATATGCTGTCTCTATTATAATATGACAGACCAGCTAGATATGCTGTCTCTATTATATTATGACAGGCCAGCTAGATCTACTGTCTCTATTATACTATGGCAGACCAGCTAGATCTACTGTCTCTATTATAATATGACAGACCAGCTAGATCTACTGTCTCTATTATAATATGACAGACCAGCTAGATCTACTGTCTCTATTATATTATGACAGACCAGCTAGATCGACTGTCTCTATAATAATATGACAGACCAGCTAGATATGCTGTCGCTATTATATTATGACAGACCAGCTAGATCTACTGTCTCTATTATAATGTGACCGACCAGCTAGATCTACTGTCTCTATTATAATATGACAGACCAGCTAGATCTACTGTCTCTATTATATTATGACAGACCATCTAGATATACTTTATCTATTATAATATGACAGACCAGCTAGATCGACTGTCTCTATAATAATATGACAGACCAGCTAGATATGCTGTCTCTATTATATTATGACAGACCAGCTAGATATGCTGTCTCTATTATATTATGACAGGCCAGCTAGATATGCTGTCTCTATTATAATATGACAGACCAGCTAGATCTATTGTCGCTATTATAATATGACAGACCAGCTAGATCTACTGGCTCTATAATAATATGACAGACCAGCTAGATCTACTGTCTCTATTATTATTTGACAGACCAGCTAGATCTACTGTCTCTATTGTATTATGACAGACCAGCTAGATCTACTGGCTCTATAATAATATGACAGACCAGCTAGATATGCTGTCTCTATTATATTATGACAGGCCAGCTAGATCTACTGTCTCTATTATAATATGACTGACCAGCTAGATCTACTGTCTGTATTGTATTATGACAGACCAGCTAGATCTACTGTCTCTATTATAATATGACAGACCAGCTAGATATACTGTCTCTATTATATTATGACAGGCCAGCTAGATATGCTGTCTCTATTATATTATGACAGGCCAGCTAGATATGCTGTCTCTATTATATTATGACAGGCCAGCTAGATATGCTGTCTCTATTATAATATGACAGACCAGCTAGATATGCTGTCTCTATTATATTATGACAGGCCAGCTAGATCTACTGTCTCTATTATACTATGGCAGACCAGCTAGATCTACTGTCTCTATTATAATATGACAGACCAGCTAGATCTACTGTCTCTATTATAATATGACAGACCAGCTAGATCTACTGTCTCTATTATATTATGACAGGCCAGCTAGATCTACTGTCTCTATTATATTATGACAGACCAGGTAGATCTACCGTCTCTATAATAATATGACAGACCAGCTAGATCTACTGTCACTATTATATTATGACAGACCAGCTAGATCTACTGTCTCTATTATAATGTGACCGACCAGCTAGATCTACTGTCTCTATTATAATATGACAGACCAGCTAGATCTACTGTCTCTATTGTATTATGACAGACCAGCTAGATCTACTGTCTCTATTATATTACGACAGACCAGGTAGATCTACCGTCTCTATAATAATATGACAGACCAGCTAGATTTACTGTATCTATTATAATATGACAGACCAGCTAGATCTACTGTCTCTATTATATTATGACAGACCATCTAGATATACTGTATCTATTATAATATGACAGACCAGCTAGATCGACTGTCTCTATAATAATATGACAGACCAGCTAGATATGCTGTCTCTATTATATTATGACAGGCCAGCTAGATATGCTGTCTCTATTATAATATGACAGACCAGCTAGATCTACTGTCTCTATTGTATTATGACAGACCAGCTAGATCTACTGTCTCTATTATAATATGACAGACCAGCTAGATCTACTGTCTCTATTATATTATGACAGACCATCTAGATATAATGTATCTATTATAATATGGCAGACCAGCTAGATCTACTGTCTATATTATAATATGACAGACCAGCTAGATCTACTGTCTCTATTATAATGTGACAGACACGCTAGATCTACTGTCTCTATTATAATGTGACAGACACGCTAGATCTACTGTCTCTATTATAATATGACAGACCAGCTAGATCTACTGTCTCTCTTGTATTATGACAGACCAGCTAGATCTACTGTCTCTATTATAATATGACAGATCAGCTAAATGTACTGTCTCTATTATATTATGACAGACCATCTAGATCTACTGTCTCTATTATAATATGACAGACCAGCTAGATCTACTGTCGCTGTTATATTATGACAGACCAGGTAGATCTACCGTCTCTATAATAATATGACAGACCAGCTAGATTTACTGTATCTATTATAATATGACAGACCAGCTAGATCTACTGTCTCTATTATATTATGACAGACCATCTAGATATACTGTATCTATTATAATATGACAGACCAGCTAGATCGACTGTCTCTATAATAATATGACAGACCAGCTAGATATGCTGTCTCTATTATATTATGACAGACCAGCTAGATATGCTGTCTCTATTATATTATGACAGGCCAGCTAGATATGCTGTCTCTATTATAATATGACAGACCAGCTAGATCTATTGTCGCTATTATAATATGACAGACCAGCTAGATCTACTGGCTCTATAATAATATGACAGACCAGCTAGATCTACTGTCTCTATTATTATTTGACAGACCAGCTAGATCTACTGTCTCTATTGTATTATGACAGACCAGCTAGATCTACTGGCTCTATAATAATATGACAGACCAGCTAGATATGCTGTCTCTATTATATTATGACAGGCCAGCTAGATCTACTGTCTCTATTATAATATGACTGACCAGCTAGATCTACTGTCTGTATTGTATTATGACAGACCAGCTAGATCTACTGTCTCTATTATAATATGACAGACCAGCTAGATCTACTGTCTCTATTATATTATGACAGACCATCTAGATATACTGTATCTATTATATTATGACAGACCAGGTAGATCTACCGTCTCTATAATAATATGACAGACCAGCTAGATTTACTGTATCTATTATAATATGACAGACCAGCTAGATCTACTGTCTCTATTATATTATGACAGACCATCTAGATATACTGTATCTATTATAATATGACAGACCAGCTAGATCGACTGTCCCTATAATAATATGACAGACCAGCTAGATATGCTGTCTCTATTATATTATGACATGCCAGCTAGATCTACTGTCTCTATTATAATATGACAGACCAGCTAGATCTACTGTCGCTATTATATTATGACAGACCAGGTAGATCAACCGTCTCTATAATAATATGACAGACCAGCTAGATTTACTGTATCTATTATAATATGACAGACCAGCTAGATCTACTGTCTCTATTATATTATGACAGACCATCTAGATATACTGTATCTATTATAATATGACAGACCAGCTAGATCGACTGTCCCTATAATAATATGACAGACCAGCTAGATATGCTGTCTCTATTATATTATGACAGACCAGCTAGATCTACTGTCTCTATAATAATATGGCAGACCAGCTAGATATGCTGTCTCTATTACATTATGACAGGCCAACTAGATATACTGTCTCTATTATAATATGACAGACCAACTAGATTTCCTGTCTCTTTTATCATATGAGAGACCAGCTAGATCTATTGTCTATATTATAATATGACAGACCAGCTAGATCTACTGTCTCTATTATAATGTGACAGACACGCTAGATCTACTGTCTCTATTATAATGTGACAGACACGCTAGATCTACTGTCTCTATTATAATATGACAGACCAGCTAGATCTACTGTCTCTCTTGTATTATGACAGACCAGCTAGATCTACTGTCTCTATTATAATATGACAGATCAGCTAAATTTACTGTCTCTATTATATTATGACAGACCATCTAGATCTACTGTCTCTATTATAATATGACAGACCAGCTAGATCTACTGTCGCTATTATATTATGACAGACCAGGTAGATCTACCGTCTCTATAATAATATGACAGACCAGCTAGATTTACTGTATCTATTATAATATGACAGACCAGCTAGATCTACTGTCTCTATTATATTATGACAGACCATCTAGATATACTGTATCTATTATAATATGACAGACCAGCTAGATCGACTGTCTCTATAATAATATGACAGACCAGCTAGATATGCTGTCTCTATTATATTATGACAGACCAGCTAGATATGCTGTCTCTATTATATTATGACAGGCCAGCTAGATATGCTGTCTCTATTATAATATGACAGACCAGCTAGATCTATTGTCGCTATTATAATATGACAGACCAGCTAGATCTACTGGCTCTATAATAATATGACAGACCAGCTAGATCTACTGTCTCTATTATTATTTGACAGACCAGCTAGATCTACTGTCTCTATTGTATTATGACAGACCAGCTAGATCTACTGGCTCTATAATAATATGACAGACCAGCTAGATATGCTGTCTCTATTATATTATGACAGGCCAGCTAGATCTACTGTCTCTATTATAATATGACTGACCAGCTAGATCTACTGTCTCTATTGTATTATGACAGACCAGCTAGATCTACTGTCTCTATTATAATATGACAGACCAGCTAGATCTACAGTCTGTATTGTATTATGACAGACCAGCTAGATCTACTGTCTCTATTATAATATGACAGACCAGCTAGATATACTGTCTCTATTATATTATGACAGGCCAGCTAGATATGCTGTCTCTATTATATTATGACAGGCCAGCTAGATATGCTGTCTCTATTATATTATGACAGGCCAGCTAGATATGCTGTCTCTATTATAATATGACAGACCAGCTAGATATGCTGTCTCTATTATATTATGACAGACCAGCTAGATCTACTGTCTCTATTATAATGTGACCGACCAGCTAGATCTACTGTCTCTATTATAATATGACAGACCAGCTAGATCTACTGTCTCTATTATATTATGACAGACCATCTAGATATACTGTATCTATTATAATATGACAGACCAGCTAGATCGACTGTCTCTATAATAATATGACAGACCAGCTAGATATGCTGTCTCTATTATATTATGACAGACCAGCTAGATATGCTGTCTCTATTATATTATGACAGGCCAGCTAGATATGCTGTCTCTATTATAATATGACAGACCAGCTAGATCTATTGTCGCTATTATAATATGACAGACCAGCTAGATCTACTGGCTCTATAATAATATGACAGACCAGCTAGATCTACTGTCTCTATTATTATTTGACAGACCAGCTAGATCTACTGTCTCTATTGTATTATGACAGACCAGCTAGATCTACTGGCTCTATAATAATATGACAGACCAGCTAGATATGCTGTCTCTATTATATTATGACAGGCCAGCTAGATCTACTGTCTCTATTATAATATGACTGACCAGCTAGATCTACTGTCTGTATTGTATTATGACAGACCAGCTAGATCTACTGTCTCTATTATAATATGACAGACCAGCTAGATATACTGTCTCTATTATATTATGACAGGCCAGCTAGATATGCTGTCTCTATTATATTATGACAGGCCAGCTAGATATGCTGTCTCTATTATATTATGACAGGCCAGCTAGATATGCTGTCTCTATTATAATATGACAGACCAGCTAGATATGCTGTCTCTATTATATTATGACAGGCCAGCTAGATCTACTGTCTCTATTATACTATGGCAGACCAGCTAGATCTACTGTCTCTATTATAATATGACAGACCAGCTAGATCTACTGTCTCTATTATAATATGACAGACCAGCTAGATCTACTGTCTCTATTATATTATGACAGACCAGCTAGATCGACTGTCTCTATAATAATATGACAGACCAGCTAGATATGCTGTCGCTATTATATTATGACAGACCAGCTAGATCTACTGTCTCTATTATATTATGACAGACCAGCTAGATCTACTGTCTCTATTATAATATGACAGACCAGCTAGATCTACTGTCTCTATTATATTATGACAGACCAGCTAGATCGACTGTCTCTATAATAATATGACAGACCAGATAGATCTACTGTCTCTATTATAATGTGACCGACCAGCTAGATCTACTGTCTCTATTATAATATGACAGACCAGCTAGATCTACTGTCTCTATTGTATTATGACAGACCAGCTAGATCTACTGTCTCTATTATATTATGACAGACCAGGTAGATCTACCGTCTCTATAATAATATGACAGACCAGCTAGATTTACTGTATCTATTATAATATGACAGACCAGCTAGATCTACCGTCTCTATAATAATATGACAGACCAGCTAGATATGCTGTCTCTATTATATTATGACAGGCCGGCTAGATCTACTGTATCTATTATAATATGACAGACCAGCTAGATCTACTGTCTCTATAATAATATGACAGACCAGCTAGATATGCTGTCTCTATTATAATATGACAGACCAGCTAGATCTATTGTCTCTATTATAATATGTCAGACCAGCTAGATATACTGTCTCTATAATAATATGGCAGACCAGCTAGATATGCTGTCTCTATTACATTATGACAGACCAACTAGATATACTGTCTCTATTATAATATGACAGACCAACTAGATTTCCTGTCTCTATTATCATATGAGAGACCAGCTAGATCTATTGTCTATATTATAATATGACAGACCAGCTAGATCTACTGTCTCTATTATAATGTGACAGACACGCTAGATCTACTGTCTCTATTATAATGTGACAGACACGCTAGATCTACTGTCTCTATTATAATATGACAGACCAGCTAGATCTACTGTCTCTATTATATTATGACAGACCAGCTAGATCGACTGTCTCTATAATAATATGACAGACCAGCTAGATATGCTGTCGCTATTATATTATGACAGACCAGCTAGACCTACTGTCTCTATTATATTATGACAGACCAGCTAGATCTACTGTCTCTATTATAATATGACAGACCAGCTCGATCTACTGTCTCTATTATATTATGACAGACCAGCTAGATCGACTGTCTCTATAATAATATGACAGACCAGATAGATCTACTGTCTCTATTATAATGTGACCGACCAGCTAGATCTACTGTCTCTATTATAATATGACAGACCAGCTAGATCTACTGTCTCTATTGTATTATGACAGACCAGCTAGATCTACTGTCTCTATTATATTATGACAGACCAGGTAGATCTACCGTCTCTATAATAATATGACAGACCAGCTAGATTTACTGTATCTATTATAATATGACAGACCAGCTAGATCTACCGTCTCTATAATAATATGACAGACCAGCTAGATATGCTGTCTCTATTATATTATGACAGGCCGGCTAGATCTACTGTATCTATTATAATATGACAGACCAGCTAGATCTACTGTCTCTATAATAATATGACAGACCAGCTAGATATGCTGTCTCTATTATAATATGACAGACCAGCTAGATCTATTGTCTCTATTATAATATGTCAGACCAGCTAGATATACTGTCTCTATAATAATATGGCAGACCAGCTAGATATGCTGTCTCTATTACATTATGACAGACCAACTAGATATACTGTCTCTATTATAATATGACAGACCAACTAGATTTCCTGTCTCTATTATCATATGAGAGACCAGCTAGATCTATTGTCTATATTATAATATGACAGACCAGCTAGATCTACTGTCTCTATTATAATGTGACAGACACGCTAGATCTACTGTCTCTATTATAATGTGACAGACACGCTAGATCTACTGTCTCTATTATAATATGACAGACCAGCTAGATCGACTGTCTCTATAATAATATGACAGACCAGCTAGATATGCTGTCTCTATTATATTATGACAGGCCAGCTAGATCTACTGTCTCTATTATAATATGACAGACCAGCTAGATCTACTGTCGCTATTATATTATGACAGACCAGCTAGATCTACTGTCTCTATTATAATGTGACCGACCAGCTAGATCTACTGTCTCTATAATAATATGACAGACCAGCTAGATCTACTGTCTCTATTATAATGTGACAGACACGCTAGATCTACTGTCTCTATTATAATGTGACAGACACGCTGGATCTACTGTCTCTATTATAATATGACAGACCAGCTAGATCTACTGTCTCTATTGTATTATGACAGACCAGCTAGATCTACTGTCTCTATTATACTATGGCAGACCAGCTAGATCTACTGTCTCTATTATACTATGGCAGACCAGCTAGATCTACTGTCTCTATTATAATATGACAGACCAGCTAGATCTACTGTCTCTATTGTATTATGACAGACCAGCTAGATCTACTGTCTCTATTATATTATGACAGACCAGGTAGATCTACCGTCTCTATAATAATATGACAGACCAGCTAGATTTACTGTATCTATTATAATATGACAGACCAGCTAGATCTACCGTCTCTATAATAATATGACAGACCAGCTAGATATGCTGTCTCTATTACATTATGACAGGCCAACTAGATATACTGTCTCTATTATAATATGACAGACCAACTAGATTTCCTGTCTCTATTATCACATGAGAGACCAGCTAGATCTATTGTCTATATTATAACATGACAGACCAGCTAGATCTATTGCCTATATTATAATATGACAGACCAGCTAGATCTACTGTCTCTCTTGTATTATGACAGACCAGCTAGATATATATATATATAATAAAATAAAAAAAGCTAGATCTACTGTCTCTATTATATTATGACAGACCAGGTAGATCTACCGTCTCTATAATAATATGACAGACCAGCTAGATTTACTGTATCTATTATAATATGACAGACCAGCTAGATCTACCGTCTCTATAATAATATGACAGACCAGCTAGATATGCTGTCTCTATTACATTATGACAGGCCAACTAGATATACTGTCTCTATTATAATATGACAGACCAACTAGATTTCCTGTCTCTATTATCATATGAGAGACCAGCTAGATCTATTGTCTATATTATAACATGACAGACCAGCTAGATCTATTGCCTATATTATAATATGACAGACCAGCTAGATCTACTGTCTCTCTTGTATTATGACAGACCAGCTAGATCTACTGTCTCTATTATAATATGACAGATCAGCTAGATTTACTGTCTCTATTATATTATGACAGACCATCTAGATATACTGTATCTATAATAATATGACAGACCAGCTAGATATGCTGTCTCTATTATATTATGACAGGCCAGCTAGATCTACTGTCTCTATTATAATATGACAGACCAGCTAGATCTACTGTCGCTATTATATTATGACAGACCAGCTAGATATACTGTATCTATTATAATATGACAGACCAGCTAGATCGACTGTCCCTATAATAATATGACAGACCAGCTAGATATGCTGTCTCTATTATATTATGACAGACCAGCTAGATCTACTGTCTCTATAATAATATGGCAGACCAGCTAGATATGCTGTCTCTATTACATTATGACAGGCCAACTAGATATACTGTCTCTATTATAATATGACAGACCAACTAGATTTCCTGTCTCTTTTATCATATGAGAGACCAGCTAGATCTATTGTCTATATTATAATATGACAGACCAGCTAGATCTACTGTCTCTATTATAATGTGACAGACACGCTAGATCTACTGTCTCTATTATAATGTGACAGAAACGCTAGATCTACTGTCTCTATTATAATATGACAGACCAGCTAGATCTACTGTCTCTCTTGTATTATGACAGACCAGCTAGATCTACTGTCTCTATTATAATATGACAGATCAGCTAGATTTACTGTCTCTATTATATTATGACAGACCAGCTAGATCTATTGTCGCTATTATAATATGACAGACCAGCTAGATATGCTGTCTCTATTACATTATGACAGACCAGCTAGATCTACTGTCTCTATTATAATATGACAGACCAGCTAGATCTACTGTCTCTATTATATTATGACAGACCATCTAGATATACTGTATCTATAATAATATGACAGACCAGCTAGATATGCTGTCTCTATTATATTATGACAGGCCAGCTAGATCTACTGTCTCTATTATAATATGACAGACCAGCTAGATCTACTGTCGCTATTATATTATGACAGACCAGGTAGATCTACCGTCTCTATAATAATATGACAGACCAGCTAGATTTACTGTATCTATTATAATTTGACAGACCAGCTAGATCTACTGTCTCTATTATATTATGACAGACCATCTAGATATACTGTATCTATTATAATATGACAGACCAGCTAGATCGACTGTCTCTATAATAATATGACAGACCAGCTAGATATGCTGTCTCTATTATATTATGACAGACCAGCTAGATATGCTGTCTCTATTATATTATGACAGGCCAGCTAGATATGCTGTCTCTATTATAATATGACAGACCAGCTAGATCTATTGTCTCTATTATAATATGACAGACCAGCTAGATATGCTGTCTCTATTATAATATGACAGACCAGCTAGATCTAATGTCGCTATTATATTATGACAGACCAGCTAGATCTATCGTCTCTATTATAATGTGACCGACCAGCTAGATCTACTGTCTCTATTATAATATGACAGACCAGCTAGATCTACTGTCTCTATTGTATTATGACAGACCAGCTAGATATGCTGTCTCTATTATATTATGACAGGCCAGCTAGATCTACTGTCTCTATTATACTATGGCAGACCAGCTAGATCTACTGTCTCTATTATAATATGACAGACCAGCTAGATCTACTGTCTCTATTATAATATGACAGACCAGCTAGATCTACTGTCTCTATTATATTATGACAGACCATCTAGATATACTGTGTCTATTATAATATGACAGACCAGCTAGATATGCTGTCGCTATTATAATGTGACCGACCAGCTAGATCTACTGTCTCTATTATAATATGACAGACCAGCTAGATCTACTGTCTCTATTGTATTACGACAGACCAGCTAGATCTACTGTCTCTATTATATTATGACAGACCAGGTAGATCTACCGTCTCTATAATAATATGACAGACCAGCTAGATCTACCGTCTCTATAATAATATGACAGACCAGCTAGATATGCTGACTCTATTATAATATGACAGACCAGCTACATCTATTGTCTCTATTATAATATGTCAGACCAGCTAGATATACTGTCTCTATTATAATATGACAGACCAGCTAGATTTCCTGTCTCTATTATCATATGAGAGACCAGCTAGATCTATTGTCTATATTATAATATGACAGACCAGCTAGATCTACTGTCTCTATTATAATGTGACAGACACGCTAGATCTACTGTCTCTATTATAATATGACAGACCAGCTAGATCTACTGTCTCTATTGTATTATGACAGACCAGCTAGATCTACTGTCTCTATTATACTATGGCAGACCAGCTAGATCTACTGTCTCTATTATAATATGACAGACCAGCTAGATCTACTGTCTCTATTATAATATGACAGACCAGCTAGATCTACTGTCTCTATTGTATTATGACAGACCAGCTAGATCTACTGTCTCTATTATATTATGACAGACCAGGTAGATCTACCGTCTCTATAATAATATGACAGACCAGCTAGATTTACTGTATCTATTATAATATGACAGACCAGCTAGATCTACCATCTCTATAATAATATGACAGACCAGCTAGATATGCTGTCTCTATTATAATATGACAGACCAGCTAGATATGCTGTCTCTATTATAATATGACAGACCAGCTAGATCTATTGTCGCTATTATAATATGACAGACCAGCTAGATATGCTGTCTCTATTACATTATGACAGACCAGGTAGATCTACCGTCTCTATAATAATATGACAGACCAGCTAGATTTACTGTATCTATTATAATATGACAGACCAGCTAGATCTACCATCTCTATAATAATATGACAGACCAGCTAGATATGCTGTCTCTATTATAATATGACAGACCAGCTAGATCTATTGTCGCTATTATAATATGACAGACCAGCTAGATATGCTGTCTCTATTACATTATGACAGACCAGCTAGATCTACTGTCTCTATTATTATTTGACAGACCAGCTAGATCTACTGTCTCTATTATTATTTGACAGACCAGCTAGATCTACTGTCTCTATTGTATTATGACAGACCAGCTAGATCTACTGGCTCTATAATAATATGACAGACCAGCTAGATATGCTGTCTCTATTATATTATGACAGGCCAGCTAGATCTACTGTCTCTATTATAATATGACTGACCAGCTAGATCTACTGTCTGTATTGTATTATGACAGACCAGCTAGATCTACTGTCTCTATTATAATATGACAAACCAGCTAGATCTACTGTCTCTATTATATTATGACAGACCATCTAGATATACTGTATCTATTATAATATGACAGACCAGCTAGATATACTGTCTCTATTATATTATGACACGCCAGCTAGATATGCTGTCTCTATTATATTATGACAGGCCAGCTAGATATGCTGTCTCTATTATATTATGACAGGCCAGCTAGATATGCTGTCTCTATTATAATATGACAGACCAGCTAGATATGCTGTCTCTTATATTATGACAGGCCAGCTAGATCTACTGTCTCTATTATACTATGGCAGACCAGCTAGATCTACTGTCTCTATTATAATATGACAGACCAGCTAGATCTACTGTCTCTATTATAATATGACAGACCAGCTAGATCTACTGTCTCTATTATATTATGACAGACCATCTAGATATACTGTATCTATTATAATATGACAGACCAGCTAGATCGACTGTCTCTATAATAATATGACAGACCAGCTAGATATGCTGTCGCTATTATATTATGACAGACCAGCTAGATCTACTATCTCTATTATAATGTGACCGACCAGCTAGATCTCCTGTCTCTATTATAATATGACAGACCAGCTAGATCTACTGTCTCTATTGTATTATGACAGACCAGCTAGATCTACTGTCTCTATTATATTATGACAGACCAGGTAGATCTACCGTCTCTATAATAATATGACAGACCAGCTAGATTTACTGTATCTATTATAATATGACAGATCAGCTAGATCTACCGTCTCTATCATAATATGACAGACCAGCTAGATATGCTGTCTCTATTATATTATGACAGGCCAGCTAGATCTACTGTATCTATTATAATATGACAGACCAGCTAGATCTACTGTCTCTATAATAATATGACAGACCAGCTAGATATGCTGACTCTATTATAATATGACAGACCAGCTAGATCTATTGTCTCTATTATAATATGTCAGACCAGCTAGATATACTGTCTCTATAATAATATGGCAGACCAGCTAGATATGCTGTCTCTATTACATTATGACAGACCAACTAGATATACTGTCTCTATTATAATATGACAGACCAACTAGATTTCCTGTCTCTATTATCATATGACAGACCAGCTAGATCTACTGTCTCTATTATATTATGACAGACCATCTAGATATACTGTATCTATTATAATATTACAGACCAGCTGGATCGACTGTCTCTATAATAATATGACAGACCAGCTAGATATGCTGTCTCTATTATATTATGACAGGCCAGCTAGATCTACTGTCTCTATTATAATATGACAGACCAGCTAGATCTACTGTCGCTATTATATTATGACAGACCAGCTAGATCTACTGTCTCTATTATAATGTGACCGACCAGCTGGATCTACTGTCTCTATTATAATATGACAGACCAGCTAGATCTACTGTCTCTATTGTATTATGACAGACCAGCTAGATCTACTGTCTCTATTATATTATGACAGACCAGGTAGATCTACCGTCTCTATAATAATATGACAGACCAGCTAGATTTACTGTATCTATTATAATATGACAGACCAGCTAGATCTACCGTCTCTATAATAATATGACAGACCAGCTAGATATGCTGTCTCTATAATAATATGACAGACCAGCTAGATATGCTGTCTCTATTATAATATGACAGACCAGCTAGATCTATTGTCTCTATTATAATATGTCAGACCAGCTAGATCTACTGTCTCTATAATAATATGGCAGACCAGCTAGATATGCTGTCTCTATTACATTATGACAGGCCAACTAGATATACTGTCTCTATTATAATATGACAGACCAACTAGATTTCCTGTCTCTATTATCATATGAGAGACCAGCTAGATCTATTGTCTATATTATAATATGACAGACCAGCTAGATCTATTGCCTATATTATAATATGACAGACCAGCTAGATCTACTGTCTCTCTTGTATTATGACAGACCAGCTAGATATGCTGTCTCTATTACATTATGACAGACCAACTAGATATACTGTCTCTATTATAATATGACAGACCAACTAGATTTCCTGTCTCTATTATCATATGAGAGACCAGCTAGATCTATTGTCTATATTATAATATGACAGACCAGCTAGATCTACTGTCTCTATTATAATGTGACAGACACGCTAGATCTACTGTCTCTATTATAATGTGACAGACACGCTAGATCTACTGTCTCTATTATAATATGACAGACCAGCTAGATCTACTGTCTCTATTGTATTATGACAGACCAGCTAGATCTACTGTCTCTATTATACTATGACAGACCAGCTAGATCTACTGTCTCTATTATAATATGACAGACCAGCTAGATCTACTGTCTCTATTATAATATGACAGACCAGCTAGATCTACTGTCTCTATTATATTATGACAGACCATCTAGATATACTGTATCTATTATAATATTACAGACCAGCTGGATTGACTGTCTCTATAATAATATGACAGACCAGCTAGATATGCTGTCTCTATTATATTATGACAGACCAGCTAGATCTACTGTCTCTATTATAATATGACAGACCAGCTAGATCTACTGTCGCTATTATATTATGACAGACCAGCTAGATCTACTGTCTCTATTATAATGTTACCGACCAGCTAGATCTACTGTCTCTATTATAATATAACAGACCAGCTAGATCTACTGTCTCTATTGTATTATGACAGACCAGCTAGATCTACTGTCTCTATTATATTATGACAGACCAGCTAGATCTACCGTCTCTATAATAATATGACAGACCAGCTAGATTTACTGTATCTATTATAATATGACAGACCAGCTAGATCTACCGTCTCTATAATAATATGACAGACCAGCTAGATATGCCGTCTCTATAATAATATGGCAGACCAGCTAGATATGCTGTCTCTATTACATTATGACAGGCCAACTAGATATACTGTCTCTATTATAATATGACAGACCAACTAGATTTCCTGTCTCTATTATCATATGAGAGACCAGCTAGATCTATTGTCTATATTATAATATGACAGACCAGCTAGATCTATTGCCTATATTATAATATGACAGACCAGCTAGATCTACTGCCTCTCTTGTATTATGACAGACCAGCTAGATATATATATAATTTAAAAAAAAAAGCTAGATCTACTGTCTCTATTATAATATGACAGATCAGCTAGATTTACTGTCTCTATTATATTATGACAGACCATCTAGATATACTGTATCTATAATAATATGACATACCAGCTAGATATGCTGTCTCTATTATATTATGACAGGCCAGCTAGATCTACTGTCTCTATTATAATATGACAGACCAGCTAGATCTACTGTCGCTATTATATTATGACAGACCAGGTAGATCTACCGTCTCTATAATAATATGACAGACCAGCTAGATTTACTGTATCTATTATAATATGACAGACCAGCTAGATATGCTGTCTCTATTACATTATGACAGACCAACTAGATATACTGTATCTATTATAATATGACAGACCAGCTAGATCTACTGTCTCTATTATAATATGGCAGACCAGCTAGATATGCTGTCTCTATTACATTATGACAGACCAACTAGATATACTGTATCTATTATAATATGACAGACCAGCTAGATCTACTGTCTCTATTATAATATGGCAGACCAGCTAGATATGCTGTCTCTATTACATTATGACAGACCAACTAGATATACTGTATCTATTATAATATGACAGACCAGCTAGATCTACTGTCTCTATTATAATATGGCAGACCAGCTAGATATGCTGTCTCTATTACATTATGACAGACCAGCTAGATCTACTGTCTCTATTGTATTATGACAGACCAGCTAGATCTACTGTCTCTATTATAATATGACAGACCAGCTAGATTTACTGTCTCTATTATATTATGACAGACCATCTAGATATACTGTATCTATAATAATATGACAGACGAGCTAGATATGCTGTCTCTATTATATTATGACAGGCCAGCTAGATCTACTGTCTCTATTATAATATGACAGACCAGCTAGATCTACTGTCGCTATTATATTATGACAGACCAGCAAGACCTACTGTCTCTATTATAATGTGACCGACCAGCTAGATCTATTGTCTCTATTATAATATGACATACCAGCTTGATCTACTGTCTCTATTATATTATGACAGACCATCTAGATATACTGTATCTATTATAATATGACAGACCAGCTAGATCGACTGTCTCTATAATAATATGACAGACCAGCTAGATATGCTGTCTCTATTATATTATGACAGGCCAGCTGGATCTACTGTCTCTATTATAATATGACAGACCAGCTAGATCTACTGTCTATTATATTATGACAGCCCAGCTAGATCTACTGTCTCTATTATAATGTGAACGACCAGCTAGATCTACTGTCTCTATTATAATATGACAGACCAGCTAGATCTACTGTCTCTATTGTATTATGACAGACCAGCTAGATCTACTGTCTCTATTATATTATGACAGACCAGGTAGAACTACTGTCTCTATAATATTATATGACAGACCAGCTAGATTTACTGTCTCTATTATAATATGACAGACCAGCTAGATCTACCGTCTCTATAATAATATGACAGACCAGCTAGATCTATTGTCTTTATTATAATATGACAGACCAGCTAGATCTACTGTCTCTATTATATTATGACAGACCATCTAGATATACTGTATCTATTATAATATGACAGACCAGCTAGATCGACTGTCTCTATAATAATATGACAGACCAGCTAGATATGCTGTCTCTATTATAATAAGACAGACCAGCTAGATCTATTGTCTCTATTATAATATGACAGACCAGCTAGATCTACTGTCTCTATAATAATATGGCAGACCAGCTAGATATGCTGTCTCTATTACATTATGACAGACCAACTAGATATGCACTGCTGTATCTATTATAATATGATAGACCAGCTAGATCTACTGTCTCTATTATAATATGGCAGACCAGCTAGATATGCTGTCTCTATTACATTATGACAGACCAACTAGATATACTGTATCTATTATAATATGACAGACCAGCTAGATCTACTGTCTCTATTATAATATGGCAGACCAGCTAGATATGCTGTCTCTATTATATTATGACAGACCAACTAGATATACTGTCTCTATTATAATATGACAGACCATCTAGATTTACTGTCGCTATTATATTATGACAGACCAGCTAGATCTACTGTCTCTATTATAATGTGAACGACCAGCTAGATCTACTGTCTCTATTATAATATGACAGACTAGCTAGATCTACTGTCTCTATTGTATTATGACAGACCAGCTAGATCTACTGTCTCTATTATATTATGACAGACCAGGTAGAACTACCGTCTCTATAATAATATGACAGACCAGCTAGATTTACTGTATCTATTATAATATGACAGACCAGCTAGATCTACCGTCTCTATAATTATATGACAGACCAGCTAGATCTACTGTCTCTATTATATTATGACAGACCATCTAGATATACTGTATATATTATAATATGACAGAACAGCTAGATCGACTGTCTCTATAATAATATGACAGACCAGCTAGATATGCTGTCTCTATTATATTATGACAGGCCAGCTAGATATGCTGTCTCTATTATAATATGATAGACCAGCTAGATCTATTGTCGCTATTATAATATGACAGACCAGCTAGATATGCTGTCTCTATTACATTATGACAGACCAGCTAGATCTACTGTCTCTATTATTATTTGACAGACCAGCTAGATCTACTGTCTCTATTGTATTATGACAGACCAGCTAGATCTACTGGCTCTATAATAATATGACAGACCAGCTAGATATGCTGTCTCTATTATATTATGACAGGCCAGCTAGATCTACTGTCTCTATTATAATATGACTGACCAGCTAGATCTACTGTCTGTATTGTATTATGACAGACCAGCTAGATCTACTGTCTCTATTATAATATGACAGACCAGCTAGATCTACTGTCTCTATTACATTATGACAGACCAACTAGAAATACTGTATCTATTATAATATGACAGACCAGCTAGATCTACTGTCTCTATTATAATATGGCAGACCAGCTAGATATGCTGTCTCTATTACATTATGACAGACCAACTAGATATACTGTATCTATTATAATATGACAGACCAGCTAGATCTACTGTCTCTATTATAATATGGCAGACCAGCTAGATATGCTGTCTCTATTACATTATGACAGACCAGCTAGATCTACTGTCTCTATTGTATTATGACAGACCAGCTAGATCTACTGTCTCTATTATAATATGACAGACCAGCTAGATTTACTGTCTCTATTATATTATGACAGACCATCTAGATATACTGTATCTATAATAATATGACAGACGAGCTAGATATGCTGTCTCTATTATGACAGGCCAGCTAGATCTACTGTCTCTATTATAATATGACAGACCAGCTAGATCTACTGTCGCTATTATATTATGACAGACCAGCAAGACCTACTGTCTCTATTATAATGTGACCGACCAGCTAGATCTATTGTCTCTATTATAATATGACATACCAGCTTGATCTACTGTCTCTATTATATTATGACAGACCATCTAGATATACTGTATCTATTATAATATGACAGACCAGCTAGATCGACTGTCTCTATAATAATATGACAGACCAGCTAGATATGCTGTCTCTATTATATTATGACAGGCCAGCTGGATCTACTGTCTCTATTATAATATGACAGACCAGCTAGATCTACTGTCGCTATTATATTATGACAGCCCAGCTAGATCTACTGTCTCTATTATAATGTGAACGACCAGCTAGATCTACTGTCTCTATTATAATATGACAGACCAGCTAGATCTACTGTCTCTATTGTATTATGACAGACCAGCTAGATCTACTGTCTCTATTATATTATGACAGACCAGGTAGAACTACCGTCTCTATAATAATATGACAGACCAGCTAGATTTACTGTATCTATTATAATATGACAGACCAGCTAGATCTACTGTCTCTATAATAATATGACAGACCAGCTAGATCTATTGTCTTTATTATAATATGACAGACCAGCTAGATCTACTGTCTCTATTATATTATGACAGACCATCTAGATATACTGTATCTATTATAATATGACAGACCAGCTAGATCGACTGTCTCTATAATAATATGACAGACCAGCTAGATATGCTGTCTCTATTATAATAAGACAGACCAGCTAGATCTATTGTCTCTATTATAATATGTCAGACCAGCTAGATCTACTGTCTCTATAATAATATGGCAGACCAGCTAGATATGCTGTCTCTATTACATTATGACAGACCAACTAGATATGCTGTATCTATTATAATATGATAGACCAGCTAGATCTACTGTCTCTATTATAATATGGCAGACCAGCTAGATATGCTGTCTCTATTACATTATGACAGACCAACTAGATATACTGTATCTATTATAATATGACAGACCAGCTAGATCTACTGTCTCTATTATAATATGGCAGACCAGCTAGATATGCTGTCTCTATTACATTATGACAGACCAACTAGATATACTGTCTCTATTATAATATGACAGACCATCTAGATTTACTGTCGCTATTATATTATGACAGACCAGCTAGATCTACTGTCTCTATTATAATGTGAACGACCAGCTAGATCTACTGTCTCTATTATAATATGACAGACTAGCTAGATCTACTGTCTCTATTGTATTATGACAGACCAGCTAGATCTACTGTCTCTATTATATTATGACAGACCAGGTAGAACTACCGTCTCTATAATAATATGACAGACCAGCTAGATTTACTGTATCTATTATAATATGACAGACCAGCTAGATCTACCGTCTCTATAATTATATGACAGACCAGCTAGATCTACTGTCTCTATTATATTATGACAGACCATCTAGATATACTGTATATATTATAATATGACAGAACAGCTAGATCGACTGTCTCTATAATAATATGACAGACCAGCTAGATATGCTGTCTCTATTATATTATGACAGGCCAGCTAGATATGCTGTCTCTATTATAATATGATAGACCAGCTAGATCTATTGTCTCTATTATAATATGACAGACCAGCTAGATATGCTGTCTCTATTACATTATGACAGACCAGCTAGATCTACTGTCTCTATTATTATTTGACAGACCAGCTAGATCTACTGTCTCTATTGTATTATGACAGACCAGCTAGATCTACTGGCTCTATAATAATATGACAGACCAGCTAGATATGCTGTCTCTATTATATTATGACAGGCCAGCTAGATCTACTGTCTCTATTATAATATGACTGACCAGCTAGATCTACTGTCTGTATTGTATTATGACAGACCAGCTAGATCTACTGTCTCTATTATAATATGACAGACCAGCTAGATCTACTGTCTCTATTATATTATGACAGACCAACTAGAAATACTGTATCTATTATAATATGACAGACCAGCTAGATCTACTGTCTCTATTATAATATGGCAGACCAGCTAGATATGCTGTCTCTATTACATTATGACAGACCAACTAGATATACTGTATCTATTATAATATGACAGACCAGCTAGATCTACTGTCTCTATTATAATATGGCAGACCAGCTAGATCTATTGTCGCTATTATAATATGACAGACCAGCTAGATGTGCTGTCTCTATTACATTATGACAGACCAGCTAGATCTACTGTCTCTATTATTATTTGACAGACCAGCTAGATCTACTGTCTCTATTGTATTATGACAGACCAGCTGGATCTACTGGCTCTATAATAATATGACAGACCAGATAGATATGCTGTCTCTATTATATTATGACAGGCCAGCTAGATCTACTGTCTCTATTATAATATGACTGACCAGCTAGATCTACTGTCTGTATTGTATTATGACAGACCAGCTAGATCTACTGTCTCTATTATAATATGACAGACCAGCTAGATCTACTGTCTCTATTATATTATGACAGACCATCTAGATATACTGTATCTATTATAATATGACAGACCAGCTAGATCGACTGTCTCTATAATAATATGACAGACCAGCTAGATATGCTGTCTCTATTATATTATGACAGGCCAGCTAGATCTACTGTCTCTATTATAATATGACAGACCAGCTAGATCTACTGTCTCTATTATATTATGACAGACCAGCTAGATCTACTGTCTCTATTATAATGTGACTGACCAGCTAGATCTACTGTCTCTATTATAATATGACAGACCAGCTAGATCTACTGTCTCTATTGTATTATGACAGACCAGCTAGATCTACTGTCTCTATTATATTACGACAGACCAGGTAGATCTACCGTCTCTATTATAATATGACAGACCAGCTAGATCTACTGTCGCTATTGTATTATGACAGACCAGCTAGATCTACTGTCTCTATTATATTACGACAGACCAGGTAGATCTACCGTCTCTATAATAATATGACAGACCAGCTAGATTTACTGTATCTATTATAATATGACAGACCAGCTAGATCTACTGTCTCTATTATATTATGACAGACCATCTAGATATACAGTATCTATTATAATATGACAGACCAGCTAGATTGACTGTCTCTATAATAATATGACAGACCAGCTAGATCTACTGTCTCTATTGTATTATGACAGACCAGCTAGATCTACTGTCTCTATTATAATATGACAGACCAGCTACATCTACTGTCTCTATTATATTATGACAGACCAGCTAGATCTACTGTCTCTATTATATTACGACAGACCAGGTAGATCTACCGTCTCTATAACAATATGACAGACCAGCTAGATTTACTGTATCTATTATAATATGACTGACCAGCTAGATCTACTGTCGCTATTATATGATGACAGACCAGCTAGATCTACCGTCTCTATTATAATGTGACAGACCAGCTAGATCTACTGTCTCTATTATATGACAGACCAGCTAGATCTACTGTCTCTATTGTATTATGACAGACCAGCTAGATCTACTGTCTCTATTATAATATGACAGAACAGCTACATCTACTGTCTCTATTATATTATGACAGACCAGCTAGATCTACTGTCTCTATTATATTACGACAGACCAGGTAGATCTACCGTCTCTATAATAATATGACAGACCAGCTAGATTTACTGTATCTATTATAATATGACAGACCAGCTAGATCTACTGTCTCTATTATATTATAACAGACCATCTAGATATACTGTATCTATTATAATATGACAGACCAGCTAGATCGACTGTCTCTATAATAATATGACAGGCCAGCTAGATATGCTGTCTCTATTATATTATGACAGGCCAGCTAGATATGCTGTCTCTATTATAATATGACAGACCAGCTAGATCTACTGTCTCTATTGTATTATGACAGACCAGCTAGATCTACTGTCTCTATTATAATATGACAGACCAGCTAGATCTACTGTCTCTATTATATTATGACAGACCATCTAGATATACTGTATCTATTATAATATGACAGACCAGCTAGATATGCTGTCTCTATTACATTATGACAGACCAACTAGATATACTGTATCTATTATAATATGACAGACCAGCTAGATCTACTGTCTCTATTATAATATGGCAGACCAGCTAGATCTATTGTCGCTATTATAATATGACAGACCAGCTAGATGTGCTGTCTCTATTACATTATGACAGACCAGCTAGATCTACTGTCTCTATTATTATTTGACAGACCAGCTAGATCTACTGTCTCTATTGTATTATGACAGACCAGCTGGATCTACTGGCTCTATAATAATATGACAGACCAGATAGATATGCTGTCTCTATTATATTATGACAGGCCAGCTAGATCTACTGTCTCTATTATAATATGACTGACCAGCTAGATCTACTGTCTGTATTGTATTATGACAGACCAGCTAGATCTACTGTCTCTATTATAATATGACAGACCAGATAGATCTACTGTCTCTATTATATTATGACAGACCATCTAGATATACTGTATCTATTATAATATGACAGACCAGCTAGATCGACTGTCCCTATAATAGTATGACAGACCAGCTAGATATGCTGTCTCTATTATATTATGACAGGCCAGCTAGATCTACTGTCTCTATTATAATATGACAGACCAGCTAGATCTACTGTCGCTATTATATTATGACAGACCAGCTAGATCTACTGTCTCTATTATAATGTGACTGACCAGCTAGATCTACTGTCTCTATTATAATATGACAGACCAGCTAGATCTACTGTCTCTATTGTATTATGACAGACCAGCTAGATCTACTGTCTCTATTATATTACGACAGACCAGGTAGATCTACCGTCTCTATTATAATATGACAGACCAGCTAGATCTACTGTCGCTATTGTATTATGACAGACCAGCTAGATCTACTGTCTCTATTATATTACGACAGACCAGGTAGATCTACCGTCTCTATAATAATATGACAGACCAGCTAGATTTACTGTATCTATTATAATATGACAGACCAGCTAGATCTACTGTCTCTATTATATTATGACAGACCATCTAGATATACAGTATCTATTATAATATGACAGACCAGCTAGATTGACTGTCTCTATAATAATATGACAGACCAGCTAGATCTACTGTCTCTATTGTATTATGACAGACCAGCTAGATCTACTGTCTCTATTATAATATGACAGACCAGCTACATCTACTGTCTCTATTATATTATGACAGACCAGCTAGATCTACTGTCTCTATTATATTACGACAGACCAGGTAGATCTACCGTCTCTATAACAATATGACAGACCAGCTAGATTTACTGTATCTATTATAATATGACTGACCAGCTAGATCTACTGTCGCTATTATATGATGACAGACCAGCTAGATCTACCGTCTCTATTATAATGTGACCGACCAGCTAGATCTACTGTCTCTATTATATGACAGACCAGCTAGATCTACTGTCTCTATTGTATTATGACAGACCAGCTAGATCTACTGTCTCTATTATAATATGACAGAACAGCTACATCTACTGTCTCTATTATATTATGACAGACCAGGTAGATCTACCGTCTCTATAATAATATGACAGACCAGCTAGATTTACTGTATCTATTATAATATGACAGACCAGCTAGATCTACTGTCTCTATTATATTATAACAGACCATCTAGATATACTGTATCTATTATAATATGACAGACCAGCTAGATCGACTGTCTCTATAATAATATGACAGGCCAGCTAGATATGCTGTCTCTATTATATTATGACAGGCCAGCTAGATATGCTGTCTCTATTATAATATGACAGACCAGCTAGATCTACTGTCTCTATTGTATTATGACAGACCAGCTAGATCTACTGTCTCTATTATAATATGACAGACCAGCTAGATCTACTGTCTCTATTATATTATGACAGACCATCTAGATATACTGTATCTATTATAATATGACAGACCAGCTAGATATACTGTCTCTATTATATTATGACAGGCCAGCTAGATATGCTGTCTCTATTATATTATGACAGGCCAGCTAGATATGCTGTCTCTATTATAATATGACAGACCAGCTAGATATGCTGTCTCTATTATATTATGACAGGCCAGCTAGATCTACTGTCTCTATTATACTATGACAGACCAGCTAGATCTACTGTCTCTATTATAATATGACAGACCAGCTAGATCTACTGTCTCTATTGTATTATGACAGACCAGCTATATCTACTGTCTCTATTATAATATGACAGACCAGCTAGATCTACTGTCTCTATTATATTATGACAGACCATCTAGATATACTGTATCTATTATAATATGACAGACCAGCTAGATATACTGTCTCTATTATATTATGACAGGCCAGCTAAATATGCTGTCTCTATTATATTATGACAGGCCAGCTAGATATGCTGTCTCTATTATAATATGACAGACCAGCTAGATATGCTGTCTCTATTATATTATGACAGGCCAGCTAGATCTACTGTCTCTATTATACTATGACAGACCAGCTAGATCTACTGTCTCTATTATAATATGACAGACCAGCGAGATCTACTGTCTCTATTATAATATGACAGACCAGCTAGATCTACTGTCTCTATTATATTATGACAGACCATCTAGATATACTGTATCTATTATAATATGACAGACCAGCTAGATCGACTGTCTCTATAATAATATATAATAGAGACAGTAGATCTAGCTGGCCTGTCATAATATAATAGAGACAGCATATCTAGCTCGTCTGTCATATTATTATAGATACAGTATATCTAGATGGTCTGTCATAATATAATAGAGACAGTAAATCTAGCTGGTCTGTCATATTATAATAGAGACAGTAGATCTAGCTGGTCTGTCATAATACAATAGAGACAGTAGATCTAGCTGGTCTGTCATAATGTAATAGAGACAGCATATCTAGCTGGTCTGCCATATTATAATAGAGACAGTAGATCTAGCTGGTCTGTCATATTATAATAGATACAGTATATCTAGTTGGTCTGTCATAATGTAATAGAGACAGCATATCTAGCTGGTCTGCCATATTATAATAGAGACAGTAGATCTAGCTGGTCTGTCATATTATAATAGATACAGTATATCTAGTTGGTCTGTCATAATGTAATAGAGACAGCATATCTAGCTGGTCTGCCATATTATAATAGAGACAGTAGATCTAGCTGGTCTGTCATATTATAATAGATACAGTATATCTAGTTGGTCTGTCATAATGTAATAGAGACAGCATATCTAGCTGGTCTGTCATATTATAATAGATACAGTAGATCTTGCTGGCCTGTCATAATATAATAGAGACAGCATATCTAGCTGGTCTGTCATATTATTATAGAGACAGTCGATCTAGCTGGTCTGTCATAATACAATAGAGACAGTAGATCTAGCTGGTCGTTCACATTATAATAGAGACAGTAGATCTAGCTGGTCTGTCATATTATAATAGAGACAGTAGATCTAGCTGGTCGTCACATTATAATAGAAACAGTAGATCTAGCTGGTCTGTCATAATATAATAGCGACAGTAGATCTAGCTGGTCTGTCATATTATAATAGAGACAGTAGATCCAGCTGGCCTGTCATAATATAATAGAGACAGCATATCTCAGACCAGCTAGATCTACTGTCGCTATTATATTATGACAGACCAGCAAGACCTACTGTCTCTATTATAATGTGACCGACCAGCTAGATCTATTGTCTCTATTATAATATGACATACCAGCTTGATCTACTGTCTCTATTATATTATGACAGACCATCTAGATATACTGTATCTATTATAATATGACAGACCAGCTAGATCGACTGTCTCTATAATAATATGACAGACCAGCTAGATATGCTGTCTCTATTATATTATGACAGGCCAGCTGGATCTACTGTCTCTATTATAATATGACAGACCAGCTAGATCTACTGTCGCTATTATATTATGACAGCCCAGCTAGATCTACTGTCTCTATTATAATGTGAACGACCAGCTAGATCTACTGTCTCTATTATAATATGACAGACCAGCTAGATCTACTGTCTCTATTGTATTATGACAGACCAGCTAGATCTACTGTCTCTATTATATTATGACAGACCAGGTAGAACTACCTATAATAATATGACTCTATATTATAATATGACAGACCAGCTAGATTTATAATAATATGACTGTATCTATTATAATATGACAGACCAGCTAGATCTACTGTCTCTATTATATTATGACAGACCATCTAGATATACTGTATCTATTATAATATGACAGACCAGCTAGATCGACTGTCTCTATAATAATATGACAGACCAGCTAGATATGCTGTCTCTATTATAATAAGACAGACCAGCTAGATCTATTGTCTCTATTATAATATGTCAGACCAGCTAGATCTACTGTCTCTATAATAATATGGCAGACCAGCTAGATATGCTGTCTCTATTACATTATGACAGACCAACTAGATATGCTGTATCTATTATAATATGATAGACCAGCTAGATCTACTGTCTCTATTATAATATGGCAGACCAGCTAGATATGCTGTCTCTATTACATTATGACAGACCAACTAGATATACTGTATCTATTATAATATGACAGACCAGCTAGATCTACTGTCTCTATTATAATATGACAGACCAGCTAGATATATTGTCTCTATTATAATATGACAGACCAGCTAGATCTACTGTCTCTATTATATTATGACAGACCATCTAGATATACTGTATATATTATAATATGACAGAACAGCTAGATCGACTGTCTCTATAATAATATGACAGACCAGCTAGATATGCTGTCTCTATTATATTATGACAGGCCAGCTAGATATGCTGTCTCTATTATAATATGATAGACCAGCTAGATCTATTGTCGCTATTATAATATGACAGACCAGCTAGATATGCTGTCTCTATTACATTATGACAGACCAGCTAGATCTACTGTCTCTATTATTATTTGACAGACCAGCTAGATCTACTGTCTCTATTGTATTATGACAGACCAGCTAGATCTACTGGCTCTATAATAATATGACAGACCAGCTAGATATGCTGTCTCTATTATATTATGACAGGCCAGCTAGATCTACTGTCTCTATTATAATATGACTGACCAGCTAGATCTACTGTCTGTATTGTATTATGACAGACCAGCTAGATCTACTGTCTCTATTATAATATGACAGACCAGCTAGATCTACTGTCTCTATTACATTATGACAGACCAACTAGATATACTGTATCTATTATAATATGACAGACCAGCTAGATCTACTGTCTCTATTATAATATGGCAGACCAGCTAGATATGCTGTCTCTATTACATTATGACAGACCAACTAGATATACTGTATCTATTATAATATGACAGACCAGCTAGATCTACTGTCTCTATTATAATATGGCAGACCAGCTAGATCTATTGTCGCTATTATAATATGACAGACCAGCTAGATGTGCTGTCTCTATTACATTATGACAGACCAGCTAGATCTACTGTCTCTATTATTATTTGACAGACCAGCTAGATCTACTGTCTCTATTGTATTATGACAGACCAGCTGGATCTACTGGCTCTATAATAATATGACAGACCAGATAGATATGCTGTCTCTATTATATTATGACAGGCCAGCTAGATCTACTGTCTCTATTATAATATGACTGACCAGCTAGATCTACTGTCTGTATTGTATTATGACAGACCAGCTAGATCTACTGTCTCTATTATAATATGACAGACCAGCTAGATCTACTGTCTCTATTATATTATGACAGACCATCTAGATATACTGTATCTATTATAATATGACAGACCAGCTAGATCGACTGTCCCTATAATAGTATGACAGACCAGCTAGATATGCTGTCTCTATTATATTATGACAGGCCAGCTAGATCTACTGTCTCTATTATAATATGACAGACCAGCTAGATCTACTGTCGCTATTATATTATGACAGACCAGCTAGATCTACTGTCTCTATTATAATGTGACTGACCAGCTAGATCTACTGTCTCTATTATAATATGACAGACCAGCTAGATCTACTGTCTCTATTGTATTATGACAGACCAGCTAGATCTACTGTCTCTATTATATTACGACAGACCAGGTAGATCTACCGTCTCTATTATAATATGACAGACCAGCTAGATCTACTGTCGCTATTGTATTATGACAGACCAGCTAGATCTACTGTCTCTATTATAATATGACAGACCAGCTACATCTACTGTCTCTATTATATTATGACAGACCAGCTAGATCTACTGTCTCTATTATATTACGACAGACCAGGTAGATCTACCGTCTCTATAATAATATGACAGACCAGCTAGATTTACTGTATCTATTATAATATGACAGACCAGCTAGATCTACTGTCTCTATTATATTATGACAGACCATCTAGATATACAGTATCTATTATAATATGACAGACCAGCTAGATTGACTGTCTCTATAATAATATGACAGACCAGCTAGATCTACTGTCTCTATTGTATTATGACAGACCAGCTAGATCTACTGTCTCTATTATAATATGACAGACCAGCTACATCTACTGTCTCTATTATATTATGACAGACCAGCTAGATCTACTGTCTCTATTATATTACGACAGACCAGGTAGATCTACCGTCTCTATAACAATATGACAGACCAGCTAGATTTACTGTATCTATTATAATATGACTGACCAGCTAGATCTACTGTCGCTATTATATGATGACAGACCAGCTAGATCTACTGTCTCTATTATAATGTGACCGACCAGCTAGATCTACTGTCTCTATTATATGACAGACCAGCTAGATCTACTGTCTCTATTGTATTATGACAGACCAGCTAGATCTACTGTCTCTATTATAATATGACAGAACAGCTACATCTACTGTCTCTATTATATTATGACAGACCAGCTAGATCTACTGTCTCTATTATATTACGACAGACCAGGTAGATCTACCGTCTCTATAATAATATGACAGACCAGCTAGATTTACTGTATCTATTATAATATGACAGACCAGCTAGATCTACTGTCTCTATTATATTATAACAGACCATCTAGATATACTGTATCTATTATAATATGACAGACCAGCTAGATCGACTGTCTCTATAATAATATGACAGGCCAGCTAGATATGCTGTCTCTATTATATTATGACAGGCCAGCTAGATATGCTGTCTCTATTATAATATGACAGACCAGCTAGATCTACTGTCTCTATTGTATTATGACAGACCAGCTAGATCTACTGTCTCTATTATAATATGACAGACCAGCTAGATCTACTGTCTCTATTATATTATGACAGACCATCTAGATATACTGTATCTATTATAATATGACAGACCAGCTAGATATACTGTCTCTATTATATTATGACAGGCCAGCTAGATATGCTGTCTCTATTATATTATGACAGGCCAGCTAGATATGCTGTCTCTATTATAATATGAAAACCAGCTAGATATGCTGTCTCTATTATATTATGACAGGCCAGCTAGATCTACTGTCTCTATTATACTATGACAGACCAGCTAGATCTACTGTCTCTATTATAATATGACAGACCAGCTAGATCTACTGTCTCTATTGTATTATGACAGACCAGCTATATCTACTGTCTCTATTATAATATGACAGACCAGCTAGATCTACTGTCTCTATTATATTATGACAGACCATCTAGATATACTGTATCTATTATAATATGACAGACCAGCTAGATATACTGTCTCTATTATATTATGACAGGCCAGCTAAATATGCTGTCTCTATTATATTATGACAGGCCAGCTAGATATGCTGTCTCTATTATAATATGACAGACCAGCTAGATATGCTGTCTCTATTATATTATGACAGGCCAGCTAGATCTACTGTCTCTATTATACTATGACAGACCAGCTAGATCTACTGTCTCTATTATAATATGACAGACCAGCGAGATCTACTGTCTCTATTATAATATGACAGACCAGCTAGATCTACTGTCTCTATTATATTATGACAGACCATCTAGATATACTGTATCTATTATAATATGACAGACCAGCTAGATCGACTGTCTCTATAATAATATATAATAGAGACAGTAGATCTAGCTGGCCTGTCATAATATAATAGAGACAGCATATCTAGCTCGTCTGTCATATTATTATAGATACAGTATATCTAGATGGTCTGTCATAATATAATAGAGACAGTAAATCTAGCTGGTCTGTCATATTATAATAGAGACAGTAGATCTAGCTGGTCTGTCATAATACAATAGAGACAGTAGATCTAGCTGGTCTGTCATAATGTAATAGAGACAGCATATCTAGCTGGTCTGCCATATTATAATAGAGACAGTAGATCTAGCTGGTCTGTCACATTATAATAGATACAGTATATCTAGTTGGTCTGTCATAATGTAATAGAGACAGCATATCTAGCTGGTCTGCCATATTATAATAGAGACAGTAGATCTAGCTGGTCTGTCATATTATAATAGATACAGTATATCTAGTTGGTCTGTCATAATGTAATAGAGACAGCATATCTAGCTGGTCTGCCATATTATAATAGAGACAGTAGATCTAGCTGGTCTGTCATATTATAATAGATACAGTATATCTAGTTGGTCTGTCATAATGTAATAGAGACAGCATATCTAGCTGGTCTGTCATATTATAATAGATACAGTAGATCTTGCTGGCCTGTCATAATATAATAGAGACAGCATATCTAGCTGGTCTGTCATATTATTATAGAGACAGTCGATCTAGCTGGTCTGTCATAATACAATAGAGACAGTAGATCTAGCTGGTCGTTCACATTATAATAGAGACAGTAGATCTAGCTGGTCTGTCATATTATAATAGAGACAGTAGATCTAGCTGGTCGTTCACATTATAATAGAAACAGTAGATCTAGCTGGTCTGTCATAATATAATAGCGACAGTAGATCTAGCTGGTCTGTCATATTATAATAGAGACAGTAGATCCAGCTGGCCTGTCATAATATAATAGAGACAGCATATCTCAGACCAGCTAGATCTACTGTCGCTATTATATTATGACAGACCAGCAAGACCTACTGTCTCTATTATAATGTGACCGACCAGCTAGATCTATTGTCTCTATTATAATATGACATACCAGCTTGATCTACTGTCTCTATTATATTATGACAGACCATCTAGATATACTGTATCTATTATAATATGACAGACCAGCTAGATCGACTGTCTCTATAATAATATGACAGACCAGCTAGATATGCTGTCTCTATTATATTATGACAGGCCAGCTGGATCTACTGTCTCTATTATAATATGACAGACCAGCTAGATCTACTGTCGCTATTATATTATGACAGCCCAGCTAGATCTACTGTCTCTATTATAATGTGAACGACCAGCTAGATCTACTGTCTCTATTATAATATGACAGACCAGCTAGATCTACTGTCTCTATTGTATTATGACAGACCAGCTAGATCTACTGTCTCTATTATATTATGACAGACCAGGTAGAACTACCGTCTCTATAATAATATGACAGACCAGCTAGATTTACTGTATCTATTATAATATGACAGACCAGCTAGATCTACCGTCTCTATAATAATATGACAGACCAGCTAGATCTATTGTCTTTATTATAATATGACAGACCAGCTAGATCTACTGTCTCTATTATATTATGACAGACCATCTAGATATACTGTATCTATTATAATATGACAGACCAGCTAGATCGACTGTCTCTATAATAATATGACAGACCAGCTAGATATGCTGTCTCTATTATAATAAGACAGACCAGCTAGATCTATTGTCTCTATTATAATATGTCAGACCAGCTAGATCTACTGTCTCTATAATAATATGGCAGACCAGCTAGATATGCTGTCTCTATTACATTATGACAGACCAACTAGATATGCTGTATCTATTATAATATGATAGACCAGATAGATCTACTGTCTCTATTATAATATGGCAGACCAGCTAGATATGCTGTCTCTATTACATTATGACAGACCAACTAGATATACTGTATCTATTATAATATGACAGACCAGCTAGATCTACTGTCTCTATTATAATATGGCAGACCAGCTAGATATGCTGTCTCTATTACATTATGACAGACCAACTAGATATACTGTCTCTATTATAATATGACAGACCATCTAGATTTACTGTCGCTATTATATTATGACAGACCAGCTAGATCTACTGTCTCTATTATAATGTGAACGACCAGCTAGATCTACTGTCTCTATTATAATATGACAGACTAGCTAGATCTACTGTCTCTATTGTATTATGACAGACCAGCTAGATCTACTGTCTCTATTATATTATGACAGACCAGGTAGAACTACCGTCTCTATAATAATATGACAGACCAGCTAGATTTACTGTATCTATTATAATATGACAGACCAGCTAGATCTACCGTCTCTATAATTATATGACAGACCAGCTAGATCTACTGTCTCTATTATATTATGACAGACCATCTAGATATACTGTATATATTATAATATGACAGAACAGCTAGATCGACTGTCTCTATAATAATATGACAGACCAGCTAGATATGCTGTCTCTATTATATTATGACAGGCCAGCTAGATATGCTGTCTCTATTATAATATGATAGACCAGCTAGATCTATTGTCGCTATTATAATATGACAGACCAGCTAGATATGCTGTCTCTATTACATTATGACAGACCAGCTAGATCTACTGTCTCTATTATTATTTGACAGACCAGCTAGATCTACTGTCTCTATTGTATTATGACAGACCAGCTAGATCTACTGGCTCTATAATAATATGACAGACCAGCTAGATATGCTGTCTCTTATATTATGACAGGCCAGCTAGATCTACTGTCTCTATTATAATATGACTGACCAGCTAGATCTACTGTCTGTATTGTATTATGACAGACCAGCTAGATCTACTGTCTCTATTATAATATGACAGACCAGCTAGATCTACTGTCTCTATTACATTATGACAGACCAACTAGATATACTGTATCTATTATAATATGACAGACCAGCTAGATCTACTGTCTCTATTATAATATGGCAGACCAGCTAGATATGCTGTCTCTATTACATTATGACAGACCAACTAGATATACTGTATCTATTATAATATGACAGACCAGCTAGATCTACTGTCTCTATTATAATATGGCAGACCAGCTAGATATGCTGTCTCTATTACATTATGACAGACCAACTAGATATACTGTATCTATTATAATATGACAGACCAGCTAGATCTACTGTCTCTATTGTATTATGACAGACCAGCTAGATCTACTGGCTCTATAATAATATGACAGACCAGCTAGATATGCTGTCTCTATTATATTATGACAGGCCAGCTAGATCTACTGTCTCTATTATAATATGACTGACCAGCTAGATCTACTGTCTGTATTGTATTATGACAGACCAGCTAGATCTACTGTCTCTATTATAATATGACAGACCAGCTAGATCTACTGTCTCTATTACATTATGACAGACCAACTAGATATACTGTATCTATTATAATATGACAGACCAGCTAGATCTACTGTCTCTATTATAATATGGCAGACCAGCTAGATCTGCTGTCTCTATTATTATGACAGACCAACTAGATATACTGTATCTATTATAATATGACAGACCAGCTAGATCTACTGTCTCTATTATAATATGGCAGACCAGCTAGATATGCTGTCTCTATTACATTATGACAGACCAACTAGATATACTGTATCTATTATAATATGACAGACCAGCTAGATCTACTGTCTCTATTATAATATGGCAGACCAGCTAGATATGCTGTCTCTATTACATTATGACAGACCAGCTAGATCTACTGTCTCTATTGTATTATGACAGACCAGCTAGATCTACTGTCTCTATTATAATATGACAGACCAGCTAGATTTACTGTCTCTATTATATTATGACAGACCATCTAGATATACTGTATCTATAATAATATGACAGACGAGCTAGATATGCTGTCTCTATTATATTATGACAGGCCAGCTAGATCTACTGTCTCTATTATAATATGACAGACCAGCTAGATCTACTGTCGCTATTATATTATGACAGACCAGCAAGACCTACTGTCTCTATTATAATGTGACCGACCAGCTAGATCTATTGTCTCTATTATAATATGACAGACCAGCTAGATCTACTGTCTCTATTATAATATGACATACCAGCTTGATCTACTGTCTCTATTATATTATGACAGACCATCTAGATATACTGTATCTATTATAATATGACAGACCAGCTAGATCGACTGTCTCTATAATAATATGACAGACCAGCTAGATATGCTGTCTCTATTATATTATGACAGGCCAGCTGGATCTACTGTCTCTATTATAATATGACAGACCAGCTAGATCTACTGTCGCTATTATATTATGACAGCCCAGCTAGATCTACTGTCTCTATTATAATGTGAACGACCAGCTAGATCTACTGTCTCTATTATAATATGACAGACCAGCTAGATCTACTGTCTCTATTGTATTATGACAGACCAGCTAGATCTACTGTCTCTATTATATTATGACAGACCAGGTAGAACTACCGTCTCTATAATAATATGACAGACCAGCTAGATTTACTGTATCTATTATAATATGACAGACCAGCTAGATCTACCGTCTCTATAATAATATGACAGACCAGCTAGATCTATTGTCTTTATTATAATATGACAGACCAGCTAGATCTACTGTCTCTATTATATTATGACAGACCATCTAGATATACTGTATCTATTATAATATGACAGACCAGCTAGATCGACTGTCTCTATAATAATATGACAGACCAGCTAGATATGCTGTCTCTATTATAATAAGACAGACCAGCTAGATCTATTGTCTCTATTATAATATGTCAGACCAGCTAGATCTACTGTCTCTATAATAATATGGCAGACCAGCTAGATATGCTGTCTCTATTACATTATGACAGACCAACTAGATATGCTGTATCTATTATAATATGATAGACCAGCTAGATCTACTGTCTCTATTATAATATGGCAGACCAGCTAGATATGCTGTCTCTATTACATTATGACAGACCAACTAGATATACTGTATCTATTATAATATGACAGACCAGCTAGATCTACTGTCTCTATTATAATATGGCAGACCAGCTAGATATGCTGTCTCTATTACATTATGACAGACCAACTAGATATACTGTCTCTATTATAATATGACAGACCAGCTAGATTTACTGTCGCTATTATATTATGACAGACCAGCTAGATCTACTGTCTCTATTATAATGTGAACGACCAGCTAGATCTACTGTCTCTATTATAATATGACAGACTAGCTAGATCTACTGTCTCTATTGTATTATGACAGACCAGCTAGATCTACTGTCTCTATTATATTATGACAGACCAGGTAGAACTACCGTCTCTATAATAATATGACAGACCAGCTAGATTTACTGTATCTATTATAATATGACAGACCAGCTAGATCTACCGTCTCTATAATAATATGACAGACCAGCTAGATCTACTGTCTCTATTATATTATGACAGACCATCTAGATATACTGTATATATTATAAAATGACAGAACAGCTAGATCGACTGTCTCTATAATAATATGACAGACCAGCTAGATATGCTGTCTCTATTATATTATGACAGGCCAGCTAGATATGCTGTCTCTATTATAATATGATAGACCAGCTAGATCTATTGTCGCTATTATAATATGACAGACCAGCTAGATATGCTGTCTCTATTACATTATGACAGACCAGCTAGATCTACTGTCTCTATTATTATTTGACAGACCAGCTAGATCTACTGTCTCTATTGTATTATGACAGACCAGCTAGATCTACTGGCTCTATAATAATATGACAGACCAGCTAGATATGCTGTCTCTATTATATTATGACAGGCCAGCTAGATCTACTGTCTCTATTATAATATGACTGACCAGCTAGATCTACTGTCTGTATTGTATTATGACAGACCAGCTAGATCTACTGTCTCTATTATAATATGACAGACCAGCTAGATCTACTGTCTCTATTATATTATGACAGACCATCTAGATATACTGTATCTATTATAATATGACAGACCAGCTAGATCGACTGTCTCTATAATAATATGACAGACCAGATAGATATGCTGTCTCTATTATATTATGACAGGCCAGCTAGATCTACTGTCTCTATTAGAATATGACAGACCAGCTAGATCTACTGTCGCTATTATATTATGACAGACCAGCTAAATCTACTGTCTCTATTATAATGTGACCGACCAGCTAGATCTACAGTCTCTATTATAATATGACAGACCAGCTAGATCTACTGTCTCTATTGTATTATGACAGACCAGCTATATCTACTGTCTCTATTATATTACGACAGACCAGGTAGATCTACCATCTCTATAATAATATGACAGACCAGCTAGATTTACTGTATCTATTATAATATGACAGACCAGCTAGATCTACTGTCGCTATTATATTATGACAGACCAGCTAGATCTACTGTCTCTATTATAATGTGACCGACCAGCTAGATCTACTGTCTCTATTATATGACAGACCAGCTAGATCTACTGTCTCTATTATATTACGACAGACCAGGTAGATCTACCGTCTCTATAATAATATGACAGACCAGCTAGATTTACTGTATCTATTATAATATGACAGACCAGCTAGATCTACTGTCTCTATTATATTATAACAGACCATCTAGATATACTGTATCTATTATAATATGACAGACCAGCTAGATCGACTGTCTCTATAATAATATGACAGACCAGCTAGATATGCTGTCTCTATTATATTATGACAGGCCAGCTAGATATGCTGTCTCTATTATAATATGACAGACCAGCTAGATCTACTGTCTATATTGTATTGACAGACCAGCTAGATCTACTGTCTATATTATAATATGACAGATCAGCTAGATCTACTGTCTCTATTATATTATGACAGACCATCTAGATATACTGTATCTATTATAATATGACAGACCAGCTAGATATACTGTCTCTATTATATTATGACAGGCCAGCTAGATATGCTGTCTCTATTATAATATGACAGACCAGCTAGATATGCTGTCTCTATTATATTATGACAGGCCAGCTAGATCTACTGTCTATATTATACTATGACAGACCAGCTAGATCTACTGTCTCTATTATAATATGACAGACCAGCTAGATCTACTGTCTCTATTATAATATGACAGACCAGCTAGATCTACTGTCTCTATTATATTATGACAGACCATCTAGATATACTGTATCTATTATAATATGACAGACCAGCTAGATCGACTGTCTCTATAATAATATGACAGACCAGCTAGATATGCTGTCTCTATTATATTATGACAGGCCAGCTGGATCTACTGTCTCTATTATAATATGACAGACCAGCTAGATCTTCTGTCGCTATTATATTATGACAGACCAGCTAGATCTACTGTCTCTATTATAATGTGAACGACCAGCTAGATCTACTGTCTCTATTATAATATGACAGACCAGCTAGATCTACTGTCTCTATTGTATTATGACAGACCAGCTAGATCTACTGTCTCTATAATAATATGACAGACCAGCTAGATCTACTGTCTCTATTATATTATGACAGACCATCTAGATATACTGTATCTATTATAATATGACAGACCAGCTAGATCGACTGTCTCTATAATAATATGACAGACCAGCTAGATATGCTGTCTCTATTATATTATGACAGGCCAGCTAGATCTACTGTATCTATTATAATATGACAGACCAGCTAGATCTACTGTCTCTATAATAATATGACAGACCAGCTAGATATGCTGTCTCTATTATAATATGACAGACCAACTAGATATACTGTATCTATTATAATATGACAGACCAGCTAGATCTACTGTCTCTATTATAATATGACAGACCAACTAGATTTCCTGTCTCTATTATTATTATTATTATTATTATTATTATTATTATTATTATTATTATTATTATTATTATTATTATATGAGAGACCAGCTAGATCTATTGTCTATATTATAATATGACAATATTATAATATGACAGACCAGCTAGATCTATTGTCTCTATTATATGACAGACCAGCTAGATTTACTGTCTATATTGTATTATGACAGACCAGCTAGATCTACTGTCTCTATTATAATATGACAGACCAGCTACATCTACTGTCTCTATTATATTATGACAGACCAGCTAGATCTACTGTCTCTATTATATTACGACAGACCAGGTAGATCTACCGTCTCTATAATAATATGACAGACCAGCTAGATTTACTGTATCTATTATAATATGACAGACCAGCAAGATCTACTGTCTCTATTATATTATAACAGACCATCTAGATATACTGTATCTATTATAATATGACAGACCAGCTAGATCGACTGTCTCTATAATAATCTGACAGACCAGCTAGATATGCTGTCTCTATTATATTATGACAGGCCAGCTAGATATGCTGTCTCTATTATAATATGACAGACCAGCTAGATCTACTGTCTCTATTGTATTATTACAGACCAGCTAGATCTACTGTCTCTATTATAATATGACAGACCAGCTAGATCTACTGTCTCTATTATATTATGACAGACCATCTAGATATACTGTATCTATTATAATATGACAGACCAGCAAGATATACTGTCTCTATTATATTATGACAGGCCAGCTAGATATGCTGTCTCTATTATATTATGACAGGCCAGCTAGATATGCTGTCTATATTATAATATGACAGACCAGCTAGATATGCTGTCTCTATTATATTATGACAGGCCAGCTAGATCTACTGTCTCTATTATACTATGACAGACCAGCTAGATCTACTGTCTCTATTATAATATGACAGACCAGCTAGATCTACTGTCTCTATTATAATATGACAGACCAGCTAGATCTACTGTCTCTATTATATTATGACAGACCATCTAGATATACTGTATCTATTATAATATGACAGACCAGCTAGATCGACTGTCTCTATAATAATATGACAGACCAGCTAGATATGCTGTCTCTATTATATTATGACAGGCCAGCTGGATCTACTGTCTCTATTATAATATGACAGACCAGCTAGATCTACTGTCGCTATTATATTATGACAGACCAGCTAGATCTACTGTCTCTATTATAATGTGAACGACCAGCTAGATCTACTGTCTCTATTATAATATGACAGACCAGCTAGATCTACTGTCTCTATTGTATTATGACAGACCAGCTAGATCTACTGTCTCTATTATGTTATGACAGACCAGGTAGAACTACCGTCTCTATAATAATATGACAGACCAGCTAGATTTACTGTATCTATTATAATATGACAGACCAGCTAGATCTACCGACCAACTAGATATACTGTATCTATTATCATTATTATTATTATTATTATTATTATTATATGACAGACCAGCTAGATCTACTGTCTCTATAATAATATGACAGACCAGCTAGATCTATTGTCTCTATTATAATATGACAGACCAGCTAGATCGACTGTCTCTATAATAATATGACAGACCAGCTAGATATGCTGTCTCTATTATATTATGACAGGCCACCTAAATCTACTGTTTCTATTATAATATGACAGACCAGCTAGATCTACTGTCGCTGTTATATTATGACAGACCAGCTAGATCTACTGTCTCTATTATAATGTGACAGACACTCTAGATCTACTGTCTCTATTATAATATGACAGACCAACTAGATCTACTGTCTCTATTGTATTATGACAGACCAGCTAGATATGCTGTCTCTATTACATTATGACAGACCAGCTAGATCTACTGTCTCTATTGTATTATGACAGACCAGCTAGATCTACTGTCTCTATTATAATATGACAGATTAGCTAGATTTACTGTCTCTATTATATTATGACAGACCATCTAGATATACTGTATCTATAATAATATGACAGACCAGCTAGATATGCTGTCTCTATTATATTATGACAGGCCAGCTAGATCTACTGTCTCTATCTCGGCTCCGGGCAGCCGAGCGGAAATGGAGGAAAACTCGCCTCCCTGCGGACCTGGCATCCTTTCACTCCCTCCTCTCTACATTTTCCTCCTCTGTCTCTGCTGCTAAAGCCATTTTCTACCATTCTAAATTCCAAGCATCTGCCTCTAACCCTAGGAAGCTCTTTGCCACCTTCTCCTCCCTCCTGAACCCCCCTCCTCCCTCTCTGCAGATGACTTCGTCAACCATTTTGAAAAGAAGGTCGACGACATCCGATCCTCGTTTGCTAAGTCAAACGACACCGCTGGTTCTGCTCACACTACCCTACCCTATGCTCTGACCTCTTTCTCCCCTCTCTCTCCAGATGAAATCTCGCGTCTTGTGACGGCCGGCCGCCCAACAACCTGCCCGCTTGACCCTATCCCCTCCTCTCTTCTCCAGACCATTTCCGGAGACCTTCTCCCTTACCTCACCTCGCTCATCAACTCATCCCTGACCGCTGGCTACGTCCCTTCCGTCTTCAAGAGAGCGAGAGTTGCACCCCTTCTGAAAAAACCTACACTCGATCCCTCCGATGTCAACAACTACAGACCAGTATCCCTTCTCTCTTTTCTCTCCAAAACTCTTGAGCGTGCCGTCCTTGGCCAGCTCTACCGCTATCTCTCTCAGAATGACCTTCTTGATCCAAATCAGTCAGGTTTCAAGACTAGTCATTCAACTGAGACTGCTCTTCTCTGTATCACGGAGGCGCTCCGCACTGCTAAAGCTAACTCTCTCTCCTCTGCTCTCATCCTTCTAGACCTATCGGCTGCCTTCGATACTGTGAACCATCAGATCCTCCTCTCCACCCTCTCCGAGTTGGGCATCTCCGGCGCGGCCCACGCTTGGATTGCGTCCTACCTGACAGGTCGCTCCTACCAGGTGGCGTGGCGAGAATCTGTCTCCTCACCACGCGCTCTCACCACTGGTGTCCCCAGGGCTCTGTTCTAGGCCCTCTCTTATTCTCGCTATACACCAAGTCACTTGGCTCTGTCATAACCTCACATGGTCTCTCCTATCATTGCTATGCAGACGACACACAATTAATCTTCTCCTTTCCCCCTTCTGATGACCAGGTGGTGAATCGCATCTCTGCATGTCTGGCAGACATATCAGTGTGGATGACGGATCACCACCTCAAGCTGAACCTCGGCAAGACGGAGCTGCTCTTCCTCCCGGGGAAGGACTGCCCGTTCCATGATCTCGCCATCACGGTTGACAACTCCATTGTGTCCTCCTCCCAGAGCGCTAAGAACCTTGGCGTGATCCTGGACAACACCCTGTCGTTCTCAACTAACATCAAGGCGGTGTCCCGTTCCTGTAGGTTCATGCTCTACAACATCCGCAGAGTACGACCCTGCCTCACACAGGAAGCGGCGCAGGTCCTAATCCAGGCACTTGTCATCTCCCGTCTTGATTACTGCAACTCGCTGTTGGCTGGGCTCCCTGCCTGTGCCATTAAACCCCTACAACTCATCCAGAACGCCGCAGCCCGTCTGGTGTTCAACCTTCCCAAGTTCTCTCACGTCACCCCGCTCCTCCGCTCTCTCCACTGGCTTCCAGTTGAAGCTCGCATCCGCTACAAGACCATGGTGCTTGCCTACGGAGCTGTGAGGGGAACGGCACCTCAGTACCTCCAGGCTCTGATCAGGCCCTACACCCAAACAAGGGCACTGCGTTCATCCACCTCTGGCCTGCTCGCCTCCCTACCACTGAGGAAGTACAGTTCCCGCTCAGCCCAGTCAAAACTGTTCGCTGCTCTGGCCCCCCAATGGTGGAACAAACTCCCTCACGACGCCAGGACAGCGGAGTCAATCACCACCTTCCGGAGACACCTGAAACCCCACCTCTTCAAGGAATACCTAGGATAGGGTAAGTAATCCTTCTCACCCCCCCCCCCTAAAAAGATGTAGATGCACTATTGTAAAGTGGCTGTTCCACTGGATGTCATAAGGTGAATGCACCAATTTGTAAGTCGCTCTGGACAAGAGCGTCTGCTAAATGACTTAAATGTAATGTAAATGTAATATGACAGACCAGCTAGATCTACTGTCACTATTATATTATGACAGACCAGCTAGATCTACTGTCTCTATTATAATGTGACCGACCAGCTAGATCTATTGTCTCTATTATATTATGACAGACCATCTAGATATACTGTATCTATTATAATATGACAGACCAGCTAGATCTATTGTCTCTATTATAATATGACAGACCAGCTAGATATGCTGTCTCTATTACATTATGACAGACCAGCTAGATCTACTGTCTCTATTATTATTTGACAGACCAGCTAGATCTACTGTCTCTATTCTATTATGACAGACCAGCTAGATCTACTGGCTCTATAATAATATGACAGACCAGCTAGATATGCAATCTCTATTATATTATGACAGGCCAGCTAGATCTACTGTCTCTATTATAATATGACTGACCAGCTAGATCTACTGTCTGTATTATAATATGACAGACCAGCTAGATCTACTGTCGCTATTATATTATGACAGACCAGCTAGATCTACTGTCTCTATTATAATGTGACCGACCAGCTAGATCTACTGTCTCTATTATATGACAGACCAGCTAGATCTACTGTCTCTATTGTATTATGACAGACCATCTAGATATACTGTATCTATAATAATATGACAGACCAGCTAGATATGCTGTCTCTATTATATTATGACAGGCCAGCTAGATATGCTGTCTCTATAATAATATGACAGACCAGCTACATCTACTGTCTCTATTATATTATGACAGACCAGCTAGATCTACTGTCTCTATTATATTACGACAGACCAGGTAGATCTACCGTCTCTATAATAATATGACAGACCAGCTAGATTTACTGTATATATTATAATATGACAGACCAGCTAGATCTACTGTCTCTATTATATTATAACAGACCATCTAGATATACTGTATCTATTATAATATGACAGACCAGCTAGATCGACTGTCTCTATAATAATATGACAGACCAGCTAGATATGCTGTCTCTATTATATTATGACAGGCCAGCTAGATATGCTGTCTCTATTATAATATGACAGACCAGCTAGATCTACTGTCTCCATTGTATTAGGACAGACCAGCTAGATCTACTGTCTCTATTATAATATGACAGACCAGCTAGAACTCCTTTCTCTATTATATTATGACAGACCATCTAGATATACTGTATCTATTATAATATGACAGACCAGCTAGATATACTGTCTCTATTATATTATGACAGGCCAGCTAGATATGCTGTCTCTATTATATTATGAAATGCCAGCTAGATATGCTGTCTCTATTATAATATGACAGACCAGCTAGATATGCTGTCTCTATTATATTATGACAGGCCAGCTAGATCTACTGTCTCTATTATACTATGACAGACCAGCTAGATCTACTGTCTCTATTATAATATGACAGACCAGCTAGATCTACTGTCTCTATTATATTATGACAGGCCAGCTAGATCTACTGTCTCTATTATATTATGACAGACCATCTAGATATACTGTATCTATTATAATATGACAGACCAGCTAGATCGACTGTCTCTATAATAATATGACAGACCAGCTAGATATGCTGTCTCTATTATATTATGACAGGCCACCTAAATCTACTGTTTCTATTATAATATGACGGACCAGCTAGATCTACTGTCGCTATTATATTATGACAGACCAGCTAGATCTACTGTATCTATTATAATGTGACAGACACGCTAGATCTACTGTCTCTATTATATTATGACAGACCAGGTAGAACTACCGTCTCTATAATAATATGACAGACCAGCTAGATTTACTGTATCTATTATAATATGACAGACCAGCTAGATCTACCGTCTCTATAATAATATGACAGACCAGCTAGATCATTGTCTCTATTATAATATGACAGACCAGCTAGATCTACTGTCTCTATTATATTATGACAGACCATCTAGATATACTGTATCTATTATAATATGACAGACCAGCTAGATCGACTGTCTCTATAATAATATGACAGACCAGCTAGATATGCTGTCTCTATTATATTATGACAGGCCAGCTAGATCTACTGTATCTATTATAATATGACAGACCAGCCAGATCTACTGTCTCTATAATAATATGACAGACCAGCTAGATATGCTGTCTCTATTATAATATGACAGACCAGCTAGATCTATTGTCTCTATTATAATATGTCAGACCAGCTAGATCTACTGTCTCTATAATAATATGGCAGACCAGCTAGATATGCTGTCTCTATTACATTATGACAGACCAACTAGATATACTGTATCTATTATAATATGACAGACCAGCTAGATCTACTGTCTCTATTATAATATGACAGACCAACTAGATTTCCTGTCTCTATTATTATTATTATTATTATTATTATTCTTATTATTATTATTATATGAGAGACCAGCTAGATCTATTGTCTCTATTATAATATGTCAGACCAGCTAGATCTACTGTCTCTATAATAATATGGCAGACCAGCTAGATATGCTGTCTCTATTACATTATGACAGACCAGCTAGATCTACTGTCTCTATTATTATTTGACAGACCAGCTAGATCTATTGTCTCTATTATAATATGACAGACCAGCTAGATCGACTGTCTCTATAATAATATGACAGACCAGCTAGATATGCTGTCTCTATTATATTATGACAGGCCACCTAAATCTACTGTTTCTATTATAATATGACGGACCAGCTAGATCTACTGTCGCTATTATATTATGACAGACCAGCTAGATCTACTGTATCTATTATAATGTGACAGACACGCTAGATCTACTGTCTCTATTATAATATGACAGACCAACTAGATCTACTGTCTCTATTGTATTATGACAGACCAGCTAGATATGCTGTCTCTATTACATTATGACAGACCAGCTAGATCTACTGTCTCTATTGTATTATGACAGACCAGCTAGATCTACTGTCTCTATTATAATATGACAGATTAGCTAGATTTACTGTCTCTATTATATTATGACAGACCATCTAGATATACTGTATCTATAATAATATGACAGACCAGCTAGATATGCTGTCTCTATTATATTATGACAGGCCAGCTAGATCTACTGTCTCTATTATAATATGACAGACCAGCTAGATCTACTGTCACTATTATATTCTGACAGACCAGTTAGATCTACTGTCTCTATTATAATGTGACCGACCAGCTAGATCTATTGTCTCTATTATATTATGACAGACCATCTAGATATACTGTATCTATTATAATATGACAGACCAGCTAGATCTATTGTCGCTATTATAATATGACAGACCAGCTAGATATGCTGTCTCTATTACATTATGACAGACCAGCTAGATCTACTGTCTCTATTATATTATGACAGACCAGGTAGATCTACCGTCTCTATAATAATATGACAGACCAGCTAGATTTACTGTATCTATTATATTATGACAGGCCAGCTAGATATGCTGTCTCTATTATAATATGACAGACCAGCTAGATCTATTGTCGCTATTATAATATGACATACCAGCTAGATCTACTGTCTCTATTGTATTATGACAGACCAGCTAGATCTACTGTCTCTATTATAATATGACAGACCAGCTAGATCTATTGTCTCTATTGTATTATGACAGACCAGCTAGATCTACTGTCTCTATTATAATATGACAGACCAGCTACATCTACTGTCTCTATTATATTATGACAGACCAGCTAGATCTACTGTCTCTATTATATTACGACAGACCAGGTAGATCTATCGTCTCTATAATAATATGACAGACCAGCTAGATTTACTGTATCTATTATAATATGACAGACCAGCTAGATCTACTGTCTCTATAATAATATGACAGACCAGCTAGATCTATTGTCTCTATTATAATATGACAGACCAGCTGGATCTACTGTCTCTATTATATTATGACAGACCATCTAGATATACTGTATCTATTATAATATGACAGACCAGCTAGATCTATTGTCTCTATTGTATTATGACAGACCAGCTAGATCTACTGTCTCTATTATAATATGACAGACCAGCTACATCTACTGTCTCTATTATATTATGACAGACCAGCTAGATCTACTGTCTCTATTATATTACGACAGACCAGGTAGATCTATCGTCTCTATAATAATATGACAGACCAGCTAGATTTACTGTATCTATTATAATATGACAGACCAGCTAGATCTACTGTCTCTATAATAATATGACAGACCAGCTAGATCTATTGTCTCTATTATAATATGACAGACCAGCTGGATCTACTGTCTCTATTATATTATGACAGACCATCTAGATATACTGTATCTATTATAATATGACAGACCAGCTAGATCGACTGTCTCTATAATAATATGACAGACCAGCTAGATCTATTGTCTCTATTATAATATGACAGACCAGCTAGATCGACTGTCTCTATAATAATATGACAGACCAGCTAGATATGCTGTCTCTATTATATTATGACAGGCCAGCTAGATATGCTGTCTCTATTATAAGATGACAGACCAGCTAGATCTATTGCCGCTGTTATAAAATGACAGACCAGCTAGATATGCTGTCTCTATTACATTATGACAGACCAGCTAGATCTACTGTCTCTATTATTATTTGACAGACCAGCTAGATCTACTGTCTCTATTATAATATGACAGACCAGCTAGATCTACTGTCTCTATTATTATTTGACAGACCAGCTAGATCTACTGTCTCTATTATATTATGACAGACCATCTAGATATACTGTATCTATTATAATATGACAGACCAGCTAGATCGACTGTCTCTATAATAATATGACAGACCAGCTAGATATGCTTCCTCTATTATATTATGACAGGCCAGCTAGATCTAATGTCTCTATTATATTATGACAGACCATCTAGATATACTGTATCTATTATAATATGACAGACCAGCTAGATCGACTATCTCTATTATATTATGACAGACCAGTTAGATATGCTGTCTCTATTATATTATGACAGGCCAGCTAGATCTACTGTCTCTATTATAATATGACAGACCAGCTAGATCTACTGTCTCTATTATAATATGACAGACCAGCTAGATATGCTGTCTCTATTACATTATGACAGACCAGCTAGATCTGCTGTCTCTATAATAATATGACAGACCAGCTAGATCTATTGTCTCTATTATAATATGACAGACGAGCTAGATCTACTGTATCTATTATATTATGACAGACCATCTAGATATACTGTATCTCTTATAATATGACAAACCAGCTAGATATGCTGTCTCTATTATAATATGACAGACCAGCTAGATATGCTGTCTCTATTATATTATGACAGGCCAGCTAGATCTACTGTCTCTATTATATTATGACAGGCCAGCTAGATATGCTGTCTCTATTATAATATGACAGACCAGCTAGATCTATTGTCGCTATTATAATATGACAGACCAGCTAGATATGCTGTCTCTTTATTACATTATGACAGACCAGCTAGATCTACTGTCTCTATTATTATCTGACAGACCAGCTAGATCTACTGTCTCTATTGTATTACGACAGACCAGGTAGATCTACCGTCTCTATAATAATATGACAGACCAGCTAGATTTACTGTATCTATTATAATTTGACAGACCAGCTAGATCTACTGTCTCTATAATAATATGACAGACCAGCTAGATATGCTGTCTCTATTACATTATGACAGACCAGCTAGATCTACTGTCTCTATTGTATTATGACAGACCAGCTAGATCTACTGTCCCTATAATAATATGACAGACCAGCTAGATCTACTGTCTCTATTATATTATATTATTACAGACCAGCTAGATCTACTGCGTCTATTGTATAATGAGAGACCAGCTAAATCTACTGTCTCTATTGTATTATGAGAGACCAGCTAGATCTACTTTCTCTATTATATTATGAAAGACCAGGTAGATCTAATGTCGCTATTATATTATGACAGACCAGCTCCAGCTAGATCTACTGTCTCTATTATAATATGACAGAGCAGCTAGAACTACTGTCTCTACTATATTATGACAGACCAGCTATATCTACTGTCTCTGTCTCTATTGTATTATGACAGACCAGCTAGATCTACTGTCTCTATTATATTATGACAGACCAGCTAGAGCTACTGTCTCTATAATAATATGACAGACCATCTAGATATACTGTATCTATTATAATATGACAGACCAGCTAGATCGACTGTCTCTATAATAATATGACAGACCAGCTAGATATGCTGTCTCTATTATATTATGACAGACCAGCTAGATCTACTGTCTCTATTATTATTTGACAGACCAGCTAGATCTACTGTCTCTATTATATTATGACAGACCATCTAGATATACTGTATCTATTATAATATGACAGACCAGCTAGATCGACTATCTCTATTATATTATGACAGACCAGTTAGATATGCTGTCTCTATTATATTATGACAGGCCAGCTAGATCTACTGTCTCTATTATAATATGACAGACCAGCTAGATCTACTGTCTCTATTATAATGTGACCGACCAGCTAGATCTACTGTCTCTATTATAATATGACAGACCAGCTAGATCTACTGTCTCTATTGTATTATGACAGACCAGCTAGATTTACCGTATCTATTATAATATGACAGACCAGCTAGATCTACTGTCTCTATTATATTATGACAGACCATCTAGATATGCTATCTCTATTATATTATGACAGGCCAGCTAGATATGCTGTCTCTATAATAATATGACAGACCAGCTAGATATGCTGTCTCTATTATATTATGACAGGCCAGCTAGATATGCTGTCTCTATTATATTATGAAAGACCAGGTAGATCTAATGTCGCTATTATATTATGACAGACCAGCTCCAGCTAGATCTACTGTCTCTATTATAATATGACAGAACCAGCTAGATCTACTGTCTCTATGTCTCTATTATATTATGACAGACCAACTAGATCTACTGTCTCTATTGTATTATGACAGAGCAGCTAGAACTACTGTCTCTATTAAATTATGACAGACCAGCTAGATCTACTGTCTCTACTATATTATGACAGGCCAGCTACATCTACTGTCTCTATTATAATATGACAGAACCAGCTAGATCTACTGTCTCTATAATAATATGACAGACCAGCTAGATCTACTGTATCTATTATATTATGACAGGCCAGCTAGATATGTTGTCTCTATAATAATATGACAGACCAGCTAGATTTACTGTATCTATTATAATATGACAGACCAGCTAGATCTACTGTCTCTATAATAATATGACAGACCAGCTATATCTATTGTCTCTATTATAATATGACAGACCAGCTAGATCTACTGTCTCTATTATAATATGACAGACCAGCTAGATCTACTGTCTCTATTATATTATGACAGACCATCTAGATATACTGTATCTATTATAATATGACAGACCAGCTAGATCGACTGTCTCTATAATAATATGACAGACCAGCTAGATATGCTGTCTCTATTATAATATGACAGACCAGCTAGATCTACTGTCTCTATTATATTATGACAGACCATCTAGATATACTGTATATATTATAATATGACAGACCAGCTAGATCGACTGTCTCTATAATAATATGACAGACCAGCTAGATATGCTGTCTCTATTATATTATGACAGGCCAGCTTGATATGCTGTCTCTATTATAATATGACAGACCAGCTAGATCTATTGTCGCTATTATAATATGACAGACCAGCTAGATATGCTGTCTCTATTACATTATGACAGACCAGCTAGATCTACTGTCTCTATAATAATATGACAGACCAGCTAGATCTATTGTCTCAATTATAATATGACAGACCAGCTAGATCTACTGTCTCTATTATATTATGACAGACCATCTAGATATACTGTATCTATTATATTATGAAAGACCAGGTAGATCTAATGTCGCTATTATATTATGACAGACCAGCTCCAGCTAGATCTACTGTCTCTATTAGAATATGACAGAACCAGCTAGATCTACTGTCTCTATGTCTCTATTATATTATGACAGACCAACTAGATCTACTGTCTCTATTGTATTATGACAGAGCAGCGAGAACTACTGTCTCTATTAAATTATGACAGACCAGCTAGATCTACTGTCTCTACTATATTATGACAGACCAGCTACATCTACTGTCTCTATTATAATATGACAGAACCAGCTAGATCTACTGTCTCTATGTCTCTATTATATTATGACAGACCAGGTAGATCTACCGTCTCTATAATAATATGACAGACCAGCTAGATTTACTGTATCTATTATAATTTGACAGACCAGCTAGATCTACTGTCTCTATAATAATATGACAGACCAGCTAGATATGCTGTCTCTATTACATTATGACAGACCAGCTAGATATGCTGTCTCTATAATAATATGACAGACCAGCTAGATTTACTGTATCTATTATAATATGACAGACCAGCTAGATCTACTGTCTCTATAATAATATGACAGACCAGCTATATCTATTGTCTCTATTATAATATGACAGACCAGCTAGATCTACTGTCTCTATTATAATATGACAGACCAGCTAGATCTACTGTCTCTATTATATTATGACAGACCATCTAGATATACTGTATCTATTATAATATGACAGACCAGCTAGACCGACTGTCTCTATAATAATATGACAGACCAGCTAGATATGCTGTCTCTATTATATTATGACAGGCCAGCTTGATATGCTGTCTCTATTATAATATGACAGACCAGCTAGATCTATTGTCGCTATTATAATATGACAGACCAGCTAGATATGCTGTCTCTATTACATTATGACAGACCAGCTAGATCTACTGTCTCTATAATAATATGACAGATCAGCTAGATCTATTGTCTCTATTATATTATGACAGACCATCTAGATATACTGTATCTATTATAATATGACAGACCAGCTAGATCGACTGTCTCTATAATAATATGACAGACCAGCTAGATATGCTGTCTCTATTATATTATGACAGGCCAGCTAGATATGCTGTCTCTATTATATTATGAAAGACCAGGTAGATCTAATGTCGCTATTATATTATGACAGACCAGCTCCAGCTAGATCTACTGTCTCTATTATAATATGACAGAACCAGCTAGATCTACTGTCTCTATGTCTCTATTATATTATGACAGACCAACTAGATCTACTGTCTCTATTGTATTATGACAGAGCAGCGAGAACTACTGTCTCTATTAAATTATGACAGACCAGCTAGATCTACTGTCTCTACTATATTATGACAGACCAGCTACATCTACTGTCTCTATTATAATATGACAGAACCAGCTAGATTTACTGTCTCTATGTCTCTATTATATTATGACAGACCAGGTAGATCTACCGTCTCTATAATAATATGACAGACCAGCTAGATTTACTGTATCTATTATAATTTGACAGACCAGCTAGATCTACTGTCTCTATAATAATATGACAGACCAGCTAGATATGCTGTCTCTATTACATTATGACAGACCAGCTAGATCTACTGTCTCTATTGTATTATGACAGACCAGCTAGATCTACTGTCCCTATAATAATATGACAGACCAGCTAGATCTATTGTCTCTATTATATTATATTATTACAGACCAGCTAGATCTACTGCCTCTATTGTATTATGAGAGACCAGCTAAATCTACTGTCTCTATTGTATTATGAGAGACCAGCTAGATCTACTTTCTCTATTATATTATGAAAGACCAGGTAGATCTAATGTCGCTATTATATTATGACAGACCAGCTCCAGCTAGATCTACTGTCTCTATTATAATATGACAGAGCAGCTAGAACTACTGTCTCTATTAAATTATGACAGACCTGCTAGATCTACTGTCTCTACTATATTATGACAGACCAGCTATATCTACTGTCTCTGTCTCTATTGTATTATGACAGACCAGCTAGATCTACTGTCTCTATTATATTATGACAGACCAGCTAGAGCTACTGTCTCTATAATAATATGACAGACCATCTAGATATACTGTATCTATTATAATATGACAGACCAGCTAGATCGACTGTCTCTATAATAATATGACAGACCAGCTAGATATGCTGTCTCTATTATATTATGACAGGCCAGCTAGATCTACTGTCTCTATTATATTATGACAGACCATCTAGATATACTGTATCTATTATAATATGACAGACCAGCTAGATCGACTATCTCTATTATATTATGACAGACCAGTTAGATATGCTGTCTCTATTATATTATGACAGGCCAGCTAGATCTACTGTCTCTATTATAATATGACAGACCAGCTAGATCTACTGTCTCTATTATAATGTGACCGACCAGCTAGATCTACTGTCGCTATTATATTATGACAGACCAGCGAGATCTACTGTCTCTATTATAATGTGACCGACCAGCTAGATCTACTGTCTCTATTGTAATATGACAGACCAGCTAGATCTACTGTCTCTATTGTATTATGACAGACCAGCTAGATTTACCGTATCTATTATAATATGACAGACCAGCTAGATCTACTGTCTCTATTGTATTATGACAGACCATCTAGATATGCTATCTCTATTATATTATGACAGGCCAGCTAGATATGCTGTCTCTATAATAATATGACAGACCAGCTAGATATGCTGTCTCTATTATATTATGACAGGCCAGCTAGATATGCTGTCTCTATTAAATTATGAAAGACCAGGTAGATCTAATGTCGCTATTATATTATGACAGACCAGCTCCAGCTAGATCTACTGTCTCTATTATAATATGACAGAACCAGCTAGATCTACTGTCTCTATGTCTCTATTATATTATGACAGACCAACTAGATCTACTGTCTCTATTGTATTATGACAGAGCAGCTAGAACTACTGTCTCTATTAAATTATGACAGACCAGCTAGATCTACTGTCTCTACTATATTATGACAGACCAGCTACATCTACTGTCTCTATTATAATATGACAGAACCAGCTAGATCTACTGTCTCTATTATAATATGACAGAACCAGCTAGATCTACTGTCTCTATGTCTCTATTATATTATGACAGACCAGCTAGAGCTACTGTCTCTATAATAATATGACAGACCAGCTAGATCTACTGTATCTATTATATTATGACAGGCCAGCTAGATATGTTGTCTCTATAATAATATGACAGACCAGCTAGATTTACTGTATCTATTATAATATGACAGACCAGCTAGATCTACTGTCTCTATAATAATATGACAGACCAGCTATATCTATTGTCTCTATTATAATATGACAGACCAGCTAGATCTACTGTCTCTATTATAATATGACAGACCAGCTAGATCTACTGTCTCTATTATATTATGACAGACCATCTAGATATACTGTATCTATTATAATATGACAGACCAGCTAGATCGACTGTCTCTATAATAATATGACAGACCAGCTAGATATGCTGTCTCTATTATAATATGACAGACCAGCTAGATCTATTGTCGCTATTATAATATGACATACCAGCTAGATATGCTGTCTCTATTACATTATGACAGGCCAGCTAGATATGCTGTCTCTATAATAATATGACAGACCAGCTAGATATGCTGTCTCTATTATATTATGACAGGCCAGCTAGATATGCTGTCTCTATTATAATATGACAGACCAGCTAGATCTATTGTCGCTATTATAATATGACAGACCAGCTAGATATGCTGTCTCTATTACATTATGACAGACCAGCTAGATCTACTGTCTCTATTATTATTTGACAGACCAGCGAGATCTACTGTCTCTATTGTATTATGACAGACCAGCTAGATCTACTGTCTCTATAATAATATGACAGACCAGGTAGATATGCTGTCTCTATTATATTATGACAGGCCAGCTAGATCTACTGTCTCTATTATAATATGACAGACCAGCTAGATATGCTGTCTCTATTATATTATGACAGGCCAGCTAGATCTACTGTCTCTATTATAATATGACAGACCAGCTAGATCTACTGTCTCTATTGTATTATGACAGACCAGCTAGATCTACTGTCTCTATTATAATATGACAGACCAGCTAGATCTACTGTCTCTATTATATTATGACAGACCATCTAGATATACTGTATCTATTATAATATGACAGACAAGCTAGATCGACTGTCTCTATAATAATATGACAGACCAGCTAGATATGCTGTCTCTATTATATTATGACAGGCCAGCTAGATCTACTGTCTCTATTATAATATGACAGACCAGCTACATCTACTGTCTCTATTATATTATGACAGACCAGCTAGATCTACTGTATCTATTATAATATGACAGACCAGCTAGATCGACTATCTCTATTATATTATGACAGACCAGTTAGATATGCTGTCTCTATTATATTATGACAGGCCAGCTAGATCTACTGTCTCTATTATAATATGACAGACCAGCTAGATCTACTGTCTCTATTATAATGTGACCGACCAGCTAGATCTACTGTCTCTATTATAATATGACAGACCAGCTAGATCTACTGTCTCTATTGTATTATGACAGACCAGCTAGATCTACTGTCTCTATTATATTACGACAGACCAGGTAGATCTACCGTCTCTATAATAATATGATAGACCAGCTAGATTTACTGTATCTATTATAATATGACAGACCAGCTAGATCTACTGTCTCTATAATAATATGACAGACCAGCTAGATCTATTGTCTCTATTATAATATGATAGACCAGCTAGATCTACTGTCTCTATAATAATATGACAGACCAGCTAGATCTATTGTCTCTATTATAATATGACAGACCAGCTAGATCTACTGTCTCTATAATAATATGACAGACCAGCTAGATCTATTGTCTCTATTATAATATGATAGACCAGCTAGATCTACTGTCTCTATAATAATATGACAGACCAGCTAGATCTATTGTCTCTATTATAATATGACAGACCAGCTAGATCTACTGTCTCTATTATATTATGACAGACCATCTAGATATACTGTATCTATTATAATATGACAGACCAGCTAGATCGACTATCTCTATTATATTATGACAGACCAGTTAGATATGCTGTCTCTATTATATTATGACAGGCCAGCTAGATCTACTGTCTCTATTATAATATGACAGACCAGCTAGATCTACTGTCTCTATTATAATGTGACCGACCAGCTAGATCTACTGTCTCTATTATAATATGACAGACCAGCTAGATCTACTGTCTCTATTGTATTATGACAGACCAGCTAGATCTACTGTCGCTATTATATTATGACAGACCAGCGAGATCTACTCTCTCTATTATAATGTGACCGACCAGCTAGATCTACTGTCTCTATTGTAATATGACAGACCAGCTAGATCTACTGTCTCTATGTCTCTATTATATTATGACAGACCAACTATATCTACTGTCTCTATTGTATTATGACAGAGCAGCTAGAACTACTGTCTCTATTAAATTATGACAGACCAGCTAGATCTACTGTCTCTACTATATTATGACAGACCAGCTACATCTACTGTCTCTATTATAATATGACAGAACCAGCTAGATCTACTGTCTCTATGTCTCTATTATATTATGACAGACCAGCTAGAGCTACTGTCTCTATAATAATATGACAGACCAGCTAGATCTACTGTATCTATTATATTATGACAGGCCAGCTAGATATGCTGTCTCTATAATAATATGACAGACCAGCTAGATTTACTGTATCTATTATAATATGACAGACCAGCTAGATCTACTGTCTCTATAATAATATGACAGACCAGCTATATCTATTGTCTCTATTATAATATGACAGACCAGCTAGATCTACTGTCTCTATTATACTATGACAGACCAGCTAGATCGACTGTCTCTATAATAATATGACAGACCAGCTAGATATGCTGTCTCTATTATAATATGACAGACCAGCTAGATCTATTGTCGCTATTATAATATGACATACCAGCTAGATATGCTGTCTCTATTACATTATGACAGGCCAGCTAGATATGCTGTCTCTATAATAATATGACAGACCAGCTAGATATGCTGTCTCTATTATATTATGACAGGCCAGCTAGATATCCTGTCTCTATTATAATATGACAGACCAGCTAGATCTATTGTCGCTATTATAATATGACAGACCAGCTAGATATGCTGTCTCTATTACATTATGACAGACCAGCTAGATCTACTGTCTCTATTATTATTTGACAGACCAGCGAGATCTGCTGTCTCTATTGTATTATGACAGACCAGCTAGATCTACTGTCTCTATAATAATATGACAGACCAGCTAGATATGCAGTCTCTATTATATTATGACAGGCCAGCTAGATCTACTGTCTCTATTATAATATGACAGACCAGCTAGATATGCTGTCTCTATTATATTATGACAGGCCAGCTAGATCTACTGTCTCTATTATAATATGACAGACCAGCTAGATCTACTGTCTCTAATGTATTATGACAGACCAGCTAGATCTATTGTCTCTATTATAATATGACAGACCAGCTAGATCTACTGTCTCTATTATATTATGACAGACCATCTAGATATACTGTATCTATTATAATATGACAGACCAGCTAGATCGACTGTCTCTATAATAATATGACAGACCAGCTAGATATGCTGTCTCTCTTGTATTATGACAGACCAGCTAGATCTACTGTCTCTTTTATAATATGACAGACCAGCTACATCTACTGTCTCTATTATATTATGACAGACCAGCTAGATCTACTGTCTCTATTATATTACGACAGACCAGGTAGATCTACCGTCTCTATAATAATATGACAGACCAGCTAGATTTACTGTATCTATTATAATATGACAGACCAGCTAGATCTACTGTCTCTATTATAATATGACAGACCAGCTAGATCTACTGTCTCTATTATATTATGACAGACCAGCTAGATCTACTGTCTCTATTATATTATGACAGACCAGCTAGATCTACTGTCTCTATTATAATATGACAGACCAGCTAGATCTACTGTCTCTAATATATTAAGACAGACCAGCTAGATCTACTGTCTCTATTATATTATGGCAGACGAACTAGATCTACTGTCTCTATTATAATATGACAGACCAGCTAGATTTACTGTTATTATTATATGACAGACCAGCTAGATCTACTGTCTCTAATATATTAAGACAGACCAGCTAGATCTACTGTCTCTATTATATTATGGCAGACGAACTAGATCTACTGTCTCTATATTTTGACAGACCATCTAGATCGACTGTCTCTATTCTGTTATGACAGATCAGCTAGATCTACTGTCTCTATTATAATATGACTTACCAGCTAGATCTGCTGTCTCTATTATATTATGACAGACCAGGTAGATATTCTGTCTCTATTATAATATGACAGACCAGCTAGATCTACTGTCTCTATTGTATTATGACAGACCAGCTAGATCTACTGTCTCTATTATATTATGACAGACCAGCTAGATCTACTGTCTCTATAATAATATGACAGACCAGCTAGATATACTGTCTCTATTATAATATGACAGACCAGCTAGATCTACTGTCTCTATTATAATATGACAGACCAGCTAGATCTACTGTCTCTATTATATTATGACAGACCAGCTAGATCTACTGTCTCTATTATAATATGACAGACCAGCTAGATCTACTGTCTCTATAATAATATGACAGACCAGCTAGATCTACTGTCTCTATTATATTATGACAGACCAGCTAGATATACTGTCTCTATTATAATATGACAGACCAGCTAGATCTACTGTCTCTATTGTATTATGACAGACCAGCTAGATCTACTGTCTCTATTATAATATGACAGACCAGCTAGATCTATTGTCTCTATTATAATATGACAGACCAGCTAGATCTACTGTCTCTATTATATTATGACAGACCAGCTAGATCTACTGTCTCTATTATATTATGACAGACCAGGTAGATCTACTGTCTCTATAATAATATGACAGACCAGCTAGATTTACTGTCTCTATTATATATGACAGACCAGCTAGATATGCTGTCTCTATTATATTATGACAGACCAGCTAGATCTATTGTCTCTATTATATTATGACAGACCAGCTAGATCTACTGTCTCTATTATAATGTGAAGGACCAGCTAGATCTACTGTCTCTATTATAATATGACAGACCAGCTAGATCTACTGTCTCTATTGTATTATGACAGACCAGCTAGATCTACTGTCTCTATTATATTATGACAGACCAGCTAGATCTACTGTCTCTATTATAATATGACAGACCAGCTAGATCTACTGTCTCTATTATAATATGACAGACCAGCTAGATCTACTGTCTCTATTGTAATATGACAGACCAGCTAGATCTACTGTCTCTATTATAATATGACAGACCAGCTAGATCTACTGTCTCTATTATATTATGACAGACCATCTAGATATACTGTCTCTATTATATTATGACAGACCAGCTAGATATGCTGTCTCTATAATAATATGACAGACCAGCTAGATATGCTGTCTCTATTATATTATGACAGGCCAGCTAGATATGCTGTCTCTATTATAATATGACAGACCAGCTAGATCTATTGTCGCTATTATAATATGACAGACCAGCTAGATCTACTGTCTCTATTATTATTATGACAGACCAGCTAGATCTACTGTCTCTATTATTATTGACAGACCAGCTAGATCTACTGTCTCTATTGTATTATGACAGACCAGCTAGATCTACTGTCTCTATAATAATATGACAGACCAGCTAGATATACTGTCTCTATTATAATATGACAGACCAGCTAGATCTACTGTCTCTATTATAATATGACAGACCAGCTAGATCTACTGTCTCTATTGTATTATGACAGACCAGCTAGATCTACTGTCTCTATTATAATATGACAGACCAGCTAGATCTACTGTCTCTATAATATTGTAATATGACAGACCAGCTAGATCTACTGTCTCTATTATATTATGACAGACCAGCTAGATCTACTGTCTCTATTATATTATGACAGACCAGCTAGATCTACTGTCTCTATTATATTATGACAGACCAGCTAGATCTACTGTCTCTATTATAATATGACAGACCAGCTAGATCGATTGTCTCTATTATAATATGACAGACCAGCTAGATATGCTGTCTCTATTATATTATGACAGACCAGCTAGATCTACTGTCTCTATTATAATTATGACAGACCAGCTAGATCTACTGTCTCTATTATAATATGACAGACCAGCTAGATCTACTGTCTCTATAATAATATGACAGACCAGCTAGATCTACTGTCTCTATTATATTATGACAGACCAGCTAGATCTACTGTCTCTATTATAATATGACAGACCAGCTAGATCTACTGTCTCTATAATAATATGACAGACCAGCTAGATATGCTGTCTCTATTATATTATGACAGGCCAGCAAGATCGACTGTCTCTATAATAATATGACAGACCAGCTAGATATGCTGTCTCTATTGTATTATGAAAGACCAGCTAGATCTACTGTCTCTATTATATTATGACAGACCAGCTAGAGCTACTGTCTCTATAATAATATGACAGACCAGCTAGATCTACTGTATCTATTATAATATGACAGACCAGCTAGATCGACTGTCTCTATAATAATATGACAGACCAGCTAGATATGCTGTCTCTATTATATTATGACAGACCAGCTAGATCTACTGTCTCTATTATAATATGACAGACCAGCTAGATCTACTGTCTCTATTGTATTATGACAGACCAGCTAGATCTACTGTGTCTATAATAATATGACAGACCAGCTAGATATGCTGTCTCTATTATATTATGACAGGCCAGCTAGATCTACTGTCTCTATTATAATATGACAGACCAGCTAGATCTACTGTCTCTATTGTATTATGACAGACCAGCTAGATCTACTGTCTCTATTATAATATGACAGACCAGCTAGATCTACTGTCTCTATTATATTATGACAGACCATCTAGATATACTGTATCTATTATAATATGACAGACCAGCTAGATCGACTGTCTCTATAATAATATGACAGACCAGCTAGATATGCTGTCTCTATTATATTATGACAGGCCAGCTAGATCTACTGTCTCTATTATAATATGACAGACCAGCTAGATCTACTGTCTCTATTGTATTATGACAGACCAGCTAGATCTACTGTCTCTATTGTATTATGACAGACCAGCTAGATCTACTGTCTCTATTATAATATGACAGACCAGCTACATCTACTGTCTCTATTATATTATGACAGACCAGCTAGATCTACTGTCTCTATTATATTACGACAGACCAGGTAGATCTACCGTCTCTATAATAATATGACAGACCAGCTAGATTTACTGTATCTATTATAATATGACAGACCAGCTAGATCTACTGTCTCTATTATAATATGACAGACCAGCTAGATCTACTGTCTCTATTATATTATGACAGACCAGCTAGATCTACTGTCTCTATTATAATGTGAACGACCAGCTAGATCAACTGTCTCTATTATAATATGACAGACCAGCTAGATCTACTGTCTCTATTGTATTATGACAGACCAGGTAGATCTGCTGTCTCTATTATAATATGACAGACCAGCTAGATTTACTGTCTCTATTATAATATGACAGACCAGCTAGATCTACTGTCTCTATAATAATATGACAGACCAGCTAGATCTACTGTCTCTATTATAATATGACAGACCAGCTAGATCTACTGTCTCTATTATATTATGACAGACCATCTAGATATACTGTCTCTATTATATTATGACAGGCCAACTAGATATGCTGTCTCTATAATAATATGACAGACCAGCTAGATATGCTGTCTCTATTATATTATGACAGGCCAGCTAGATATGCTGTCTCTATTATAATATGACAGACCAGCTAGATCTATTGTCGCTATTATAACATGACAGACCAGCTAGATATGCTGTCTCTATTACATTATGACAGACCAGCTAGATCTACTGTCTCTATTATTATTTGACAGACCAGCTAGATCTACTGTCTCTATTGTATTATGACAGACCAGCTAGATCTACTGTCTCTATAATAATATGACAGACCAGCTAGATATGCTGTCTCTATTATATTATGACAGACCAGCTAGATCTACTGTCTCTATTATAATATGACAGACCAGCTAGATCTACTGTCTCTATTGTATTATGACAGACCAGCTAGATCTACTGTCTCTATTATAATATGACAGACCAGCTAGATCTACTGTCTCTATTATAATATGACAGACCAGCTAGATCTACTGTCTCTATTATATTATGACAGACCATCTAGATATACTGTCTCTATAACATTATGACAGACCAGCTAGATCTACTGTCTCTATTATTATTTGACAGACCAGCTAGATCTACTGTCTCTATTATATTATGACAGACCATCTAGATATGCTGTCTCTATTATATTATGACAGGCCAGCTAGATATGCTGTCTCTATAATAATATGACAGACCAGCTAGATATGCTGTCTCTATTATATTATGACAGGCCAGCAAGATATGCTGTCTCTATTATAATATGACAGACCAGCTAGATCTATTGTCTCTATTATAACATGACAGACCAGCTAGATATGCTGTCTCTATTATATTATGACAGACCAGCTAGATCTACTGTCTCTATTATTAATTGACAGACCAGCTAGATCTACTGTCTCTATTATATTATGACAGACCATCTAGATACTGTCTCTATAACATTATGACAGACCAGCTAGATCTACTGTCTCTATTATTATTTGACAGACCAGCTAGATCTACTGTCTCTATTATATTATGACAGACCATCTAGATATGCTGTCTCTATTATATTATGACAGGCCAGCTAGATATGCTGTCTCTATAATAATATGACAGACCAGCTAGATATGCTGTCTCTATTATATTATGACAGGCCAGCAAGATATGCTGTCTCTATTATAATATGACAGACCAGCTAGATCTATTGTCGCTATTATAACATGACAGACCAGCTAGATATGCTGTCTCTATTACATTATGACAGACCAGCTAGATCTACTGTCTCTATTAATTGACAGACCAGCTAGATCTACTGTCTCTATTGTATTATGACAGACCAGCTAGATCTACTGTCTCTATAATAATATGACAGACCAGCTAGATATGCTGTCTCTATTATATTATGACAGGCCAGCTAGATCTACTGTCTCTATTACATTGGACAGACCAGCTGTCTCTATTATAATATGACAGACCAGCTAGATCTACTGTCTCTATTGTATTATGACAGACCAGCTAGATCTACTGTCTCTATTATAATATGACAGACCAGCTAGATCGACTATCTCTATAATAATATGACAGACCAGCTAGATATGCTGTCTCTATTATATTATGACAGGCCAGCTAGATATGCTGTCTCTATTATATTATGACAGACCAGCTAGATCTACTGTCTCTATTATTATTTGACAGACCAGCTAGATCTACTGTCGCTATTATAATATGACAGACCAGCTAGATCGATTGTCTCTATTATAATATGACAGACCAGCTAGATATGCTGTCTCTATTATATTATGACAGACCAGCTAGATCTACTGTCTCTATTATTATTTGACAGACCAGCTAGATCTACTGTCTCTATTGTAATATGACAGACCAGCTAGATCTACTGTCTCTATAATAATATGACAGACCAGCTAGATATGCTGTCTCTATTATATTATGACAGACCAGCTAGATCTACTGTCTCTATTATAATATGACAGACCAGCTAGATCTACTGTCTCTATTATATTATGACAGACCAGCTAGATCTACTGTCTCTATTATAATATGACAGACCAGCTAGATCTACTGTCTCTATTATATTATGACAGACCATCTAGATATACTGTATCTATTATAATATGACAGACCAGCTAGATCGACTGTCTCTATAATAATATGACAGACCAGCTAGATATGCTGTCTCTATTATATTATGACAGGCCAGCTAGATCTACTGTCTCTATTATAATATGACAGACCAGCTAGATCTACTGTCTCTATTATATTATGACAGACCAGCTAGATCTACTGTCTCTATTATATTATGACAGACCAGCTAGATCTACTGTCTCTATTATAATATGACAGACCAGCTACATCTACTGTCTCTATTATATTATGACAGACCAGCTAGATCTACTGTCTCTATTATATTACGGCAGACCAGGTAGATCTACTGTCTCTATAATAATATGACAGACCAGCTAGATTTACTGTATCTATTATAATATGACAGACCAGCTAGATATACTGTCTCTATTATATTATGACAGACCAGCTAGATGTACTGTCTCTATTATATTATGACAGACCAGCTAGATCTACTGTCTCTATTATAATATGAAGACCAGCTAGATCTACTGTCTCTATTATAATATGACAGACCAGCTAGATCTACTGTCTCTATTATATTATGACAGACCAGCTAGATCTACTGTCTCTATTATATTATGACAGACCAGGTAGATCTGCCTGTCTCTATAATAATATGACAGACCAGCTAGATTTACTGTCTCTATTATAATATGACAGACCAGCTAGATCTACTGTCTCTATAATAATATGACAGACCAGCTAGATCTATTGTCTCTATTATAATATGACAGACCAGCTAGATCTACTGTCTCTATTATATTATGACAGACCATCTAGATATGCTGTCTCTATTATATTATGACAGGCCAGCTAGATATGCTGTCTCTATTATATTATGACAGACCAGCTAGATATGCTGTCTCTATTATAATATGACAGACCAGCTAGATCTATTGTCGCTATTATAATATGACAGACCAGCTAGATATGCTGTCTCTATTACATTATGACAGACCAGCTAGATCTACTGTCTCTATTATTATTTGACAGACCAGCTAGATCTACTGTCTCTATTGTATTATGACAGACCAGCTAGATCTACTGTCTCTATAATAATATGACAGACCAGCTAGATATGCTGTCTCTATTATATTATGACAGGCCAGCTAGATCTACTGTCTCTATTATAATATGACAGACCAGCTAGATCTACTGTCTCTATTGTATTATGACAGACCAGCTAGATCTACTGTCTCTATTATAATATGACAGACCAGCTAGATCGACTGTCTCTATAATAATATGACAGAACAGCTAGATATGCTGTTTCTATTATATTATGACAGACCAGCTAGATCTACTGTCTCTATTATAATGTGACCGACCAGCTAGATCTACTGTCTCTATTATAATATGACAGACCAGCTAGATCTACTGTCTCTATTATATTATGACAGACCAGCTAGATCTACTGTCTCTATTATAATATGACAGACCAGCTACATCTACTGTCTCTATTATATTATGACAGACCATCTAGATATACTGTATCTATTATAATATGACAGACCAGCTAGATCGACTGTCTCTATAATAATATGACAGACCAGCTAGATATGCTGTCTCTATTATATTATGACAGGCCAGCTAGATATGCTGTCTCTATTATAATAAGACAGACCAGCTAGATCTATTGTCGCTATTATAATATGACAGACCAGCTAGATATGCTGTCTCTATTACATTATGACAGACCAGCTAGATCTACTGTCTCTATTATATTATGACAGACCAGCTAGATATACTGTCTCTATTATATTATGACAGACCAGGTAGATCTACTGTCTCTATTATAATGTGACCGACCAGCTAGATCTACTGTCTCTATTATAATATGACAGACCAGCTAGATCTACTGTCTCTATTGTATTATGACAGACCAGCTAGATCTACTGTCTCTATTATATTATGACAGACCAGGTAGATCTACCGTCTCTATAATAATATGACAGACCAGCTAGATTTACTGTATCTATTATAATATGACAGACCAGATAGATCTACTGTCTCTATAATAATATGACAGACCAGCTAGATCTATTGTCTCTATTATAATATGACAGACCAGCTAGATCTACTGTCTCTATTATATTATGACAGACCATCTAGATATACTGTCTCTATTATATTATGACAGGCCAGCTAGATATGCTGTCTCTATAATAATATGACAGACCAGCTAGATATGCTGTCTCTATTATATTATGACAGGCCAGCTAGATATGCTGTCTCTATTATAATATGACAGACCAGCTAGATCTATTGTCGCTATTATAACATGACAGACCAGCTAGATATGCTGTCTCTATTACATTATGACAGACCAGCTAGATCTACTGTCTCTATTATTATTACCGTGACAGACCAGCCAGATCTACTGTCTCTATTATATTATGACAGACCAGCTAGATCTACTGTCTCTATAATAATATGACAGACCAGCTAGATATGCTGTCTCTATTATATTATGACAGACCAGCTAGATCTACTGTCTCTATTATAATATGACAGACCAGCTAGATCTACTGTCTCTATTGTATTATGACAGACCAGCTAGATCTACTGTCTCTATTGTATTATGACAGACCAGCTAGATCTACTGTCTCTATAATAATATGACAGACCAGCTAGATCTACTGTCTCTATTATAATATGACAGACCAGCTAGATCTACTGTCTCTATAATAATATGACAGACCAGCTAGATATGCTGTCTCTATTATATTATGACAGGCCAGCTAGATCTACTGTCTCTATTATAATGTGACCGACCAGCTAGATCTACTGTCTCTATTATAATATGACAGACCAGCTAGATCTACTGTCTCTATTATAATATGACAGACCAGCTAGATCTACTGTCTCTATTATATTATGACAGACCATCTAGATATACTGTATCTATTATAATATGACAGACCAGCTAGATCTACTGTCTCTATAATAATATGACAGACCAGCTAGATATGCTGTCTCTATTATATTATGACAGACCAGCTAGATATACTGTCTCTATTATAATATGACAGACCAGCTAGATCTATTGTCGCTATTATAATATGACAGACCAGCTAGATATGCTGTCTCTATTACATTATGACAGACCAGCTAGATCTACTGTCTCTATTATTATTTGACAGACCAGCTAGATCTACTGTCTCTATTGTATTATGACAGACCAGCTAGATCTACTGTCTCTATTATAATATGACAGACCAGCTAGATTTACTGTATCTATTATAATATGACAGACCAGCTAGATCTACTGTCTCTATAATAATATGACAGACCAGCTAGATATGCTGTCTCTATTACATTATGACAGACCAGCTAGATCTACTGTCTCTATTGTATTATGACAGACCAGCTAGATCTACTGTCCCTATAATAATATGACAGACCAGCTAGATCTACTGTCTCTATTATATTATATTATTACAGACCAGCTAGATCTACTGCCTCTATTGTATTATGAGAGACCAGCTAAATCTACTGTCTCTATTGTATTATGACAGACCAGCTAGATCTACTGTCTCTATTATATTATGAAAGACCAGGTAGATCTACTGTCGATATTATATTATGACAGACCAGCTCCAGCTAGATCTACTGTCTCTATTATAATATGACAGAACCAGCTAGATCTACTGTCTCTATGTCTCTATTATATTATGACAGACCAACTAGATCTACTGTCTCTATTGTATTATGACAGACCAGCTAGAACTACTGTCTCTATTATAATTATGACAGACCAGCTAGATCTACTGTCCCTATAATAATATGACAGACCAGCTAGATCTACTGTCTCTATTATATTATATTACAGACCAGCTAGATCTACTGTCTCTATTATATTATGACAGACCAGCTAAATCTACTGTCTCTATTATATTATGACAGACCAGCTAGATCTACTGTCTCTATTATATTATGAAAGACCAGGTAGATCTAATGTCTCTATTATATTATGACAGACCAGCTCCAGCTAGATCTACTGTCTCTATTATAATATGACAGACCAGCTAGATCTACTGTCTCTATTGTATTATGACAGAGCAGCTAGAACTACTGTCTCTATTAAATTATGACAGACCAGCTAGATCTACTGTCTCTACTATATTATGACAGACCAGCTAGATCTACTGTCTCTATTATAATATGACAGACCAGCTAGATCTACTGTCTCTGTCTCTATTGTATTATGACAGACCAGCTAGATCTACTGTCTCTATTATATTATGACAGACCAGCTAGAGCTACTGTCTCTATAATAATATGACAGACCAGTTAGATCTACTGTATCTATTATATTATGACAGGCCAGCTAGATCTACTGTCTCTATTATATTATGACAGACCATCTAGATATACTGTATCTATTATAATATGACAGACCAGCTAGATCGACTGTCTCTATAATAATATGACAGACCAGCTAGATATGCTGTCTCTATTATATTATGACAGGCCAGCTAGATCTACTGTCTCTATTATAATATGACAGACCAGCTAGATCTACTGTCTCTATTATAATATGACAGACCAGCTAGATCTACTGTCTCTATTATAATATGACAGACCAGCTAGATCTACTGTCTCTATTGTATTATGACAGACCAGCTAGATCTACTGTATCTATTATAATATGACAGACCAGCTAGATCTACTGTCTCTATAATAATATGACAGACCAGCTAGATCTATTGTCTCTATTATAATATGACAGACCAGCTAGATCTACTGTCTCTATTATATTATGACAGACCATCTAGATATGCTGTCTCTATTATATTATGACAGGCCAGCTAGATATGCTGTCTCTATTATAATATGACAGACCAGCTAGATCTATTGTCGCTATTATAATATGACAGACCAGCTAGATATGCTGTCTCTATTATTTTATGACAGACCAGCTAGATCTACTGTCTCTATTATTATTTGACAGACCAGCTAGATCTACTGTCTCTATTGTATTATGACAGACCAGCTAGATCTACTGTCTCTATATAATATGACAGACCAGCTAGATATTCTGTCTCTATTATATTATGACAGGCCAGCTAGATCTACTGTCTCTATTATAATATGACAGACCAGCTAGATCTACTGTCTCTATTGTATTATGACAGACCATCTAGATATACTGTCTCTATTATAATATGACAGACCAGCTAGATCTACTGTCTCTATAATAATATGACAGACCAGCTAGATATGCTGTCTCTATTATATTATGACAGGCCAGCTAGATCTACTGTCTCTATTATAATATGACCGACCAGCTAGATCTACTGTCTCTATTATAATATGACAGACCAGCTAGATCTGTCTCTATTGTATTATGACAGACCAGCTAGATCTACTGTCTCTATTATAATATGACAGACCAGCTACATCTACTGTCTCTATTATATTATGACAGACCATCTAGATATACTGTATCTATTATAATATGACAGACCAGCTAGATCGACTGTCTCTATAATAATATGACAGACCAGCTAGATTTGCTGTCTCTATTATATGACAGGCCAGCTAGATATGCTGTCTCTATTATAATAAGACAGACCAGCTAGATCTATTGTCGCTATTATAATATGACAGACCAGCTAGATATGCTGTCTCTATTACATTATGACAGACCAGCTAGATCTACTGTCTCTATTATATTATGACAGACCATCTAGATATACTGTCTCTATTACATTATGACAGACCAGCTAGATCTACTGTCTCTATTGTATTATGACAGACCAGCTAGATCTACTGTCCCTATAATAATATGACAGACCAGCTAGATCTACTGTCTCTATTATATTATATTATTACAGACCAGCTAGATCTACTGCCTCTATTGTATTATGAGAGACCAGCTAAATCTACTGTCTCTATTGTATTATGAGAGACCAGCTAGATCTACTTTCTCTATTATATTATGAAAGACCACGTAGATCTAATGTCGCTATTATATTATGACAGACCAGCTCCAGCCAGATCTACTGTCTCTATTATAATATGACAGAACCAGCTAGATCTACTGTCTCTATGTCTCTATTATATTATGACAGACCAACTAGATCTACTGTCTCTATTGTATTATGACAGGCCAGCTAGATCTACTGTCTCTATTATAATATGACAGACCAGCTAGATCTACTGTCGCTATTATATTATGACAGACCAGCTATATCTACTGTCTCTATTATAATATGACAAACCAGCTAGATCTACTGTCTCTGTCTCTATTGTATTATGAAAGACCAGCTAGATCTACTGTCTCTATTATATTATGACAGACCAGCTAGAGCTACTGTCTCTATAATAATATGACAGACCAGCTAGATCTACTGTCTCTATTATATTATGACAGACCAGCTAGATCTACTGTCTCTATTATAATATGACAGACCAGCTAGATCTACTGTCTCTATTATAATATGACAGACCAGCTAGATCTACTGTCTCTATTATATTATGACAGACCATCTAGATATGCTGTCTCTATTATATTATGACAGACCAGCTAGATATGCTGTCTCTATAATAATATGACAGACCAGCTAGATATACTGTCTCTATTATAATATGACAGACCAGCTAGATCTATTGTCTCTATTATAATATGACAGACCAGCTAGATCTATTGTCTCTATTATAATATGACAGACCAGCTAGATCTACTGTCTCTATTATATTATGACAGACCATCTAGATATACTGTATCTATTATAATATGACAGACCAGCTAGATCGACTGTCTCTATAATAATATGACAGACCAGCTAGATATGCTGTCTCTATTGTATTATGACAGACCAGCTAGATCTACTGTCTCTATTATAATATGACAGACCAGCTACATCTACTGTCTCTATTATATTATGACAGACCAGCTAGATCTACTGTATCTATTATAATATGACAGACCAGCTAGATTTACTGTCTCTATAATAATATGACAGACCAGCTAGATATACTGTCTCTATTATATGACAGGCCAGCTAGATATGCTGTCTCTATAATAATATGACAGACCAGCTAGATTTACTGTCTCTATTATAATATGACAGACCAGCTAGATCTACTGTCTCTATAATAATATGACAGACCAGCTAGATATGCTGTCTCTATTACATTATGACAGACCAGCTAGATCTACTGTCTCTATTATTATTTGACAGACCAGCTAGATCTACTGTCTCTATTGTATTATGACAGACCATCTAGATATACTGTATCTATTATAATATGACAGACCAGCTAGATCGACTGTCACTATAATAATATGACAGACCAGCTAGATTTGCTGTCTCTATTATATTATGACAGGCCAGCTAGATATACTGTCTCTATTATAATATGACAGACCAGCTAGATCTACTGTCTCTATTATAATATGACAGACCAGCTAGATCTGTCTCTATTGTATTATGACAGACCAGCTAGATCTACTGTCTCTATTATAATATGACAGACCAGCTACATCTACTGTCTCTATTATATTATGACGGACCATCTAGATATACTGTATCTATTATAATATGACAGACCAGCTAGATCTGTCTCTATTGTATTATGACAGACCAGCTAGATCTACTGTCTCTATTATAATATGACAGACCAGCTAGATCTACTGTCTCTATTATATTATGACAGACCATCTAGATATACTGTATCTATTATAATATGACAGACCAGCTAGATCGACTGTCTCTATAATAATATGACAGACCAGCTAGATATGCTGTCTCTATTATATGACAGGCCAGCTAGATATGCTGTCTCTATTATAATAAGACAGACCAGCTAGATCTATTGTCGCTATTATAATATGACAGACCAGCTAGATATGCTGTCTCTATTACATTATGACAGACCAGCTAGATCTACTGTCTCTATTATATTATGACAGACCATCTAGATATACTGTCTCTATTACATTATGACAGACCAGCTAGATCTACTGTCTCTATTGTATTATGACAGACCAGCTAGATCTACTGTCCCTATAATAATATGACAGACCAGCTAGATCTACTGTCTCTATTATATTATATTATTACAGACCAGCTAGATCTACTGCCTCTATTGTATTATGAGAGACCAGCTAAATCTACTGTCTCTATTGTATTATGAGAGACCAGCTAGATCTACTTTCTCTATTATATTATGAAAGACCAGGTAGATCTACTGTCGATATTATATTATGACAGACCAGCTCCAGCTAGATCTACTGTCTCTATTATAATATGACAGAACCAGCTAGATCTACTGTCTCTATGTCTCTATTATATTATGACAGACCAACTAGATCTACTGTCTCTATTGTATTATGACAGAGCAGCTAGAACTACTGTCTCTATTAAATTATGACAGACCAGCTAGATCTACTGTCTCTATTATATTATGACAGACCAGCTAGAGCTACTGTCTCTATAATAATATGACAGACCAGCTAGATCTACTGTCTCTATTATATTATGACAGACCAGCTAGATCTACTGTCTCTATAATAATATGACAGACCAGCTAGATCTATTGTCTCTATTATAATATGACAGACCAGCTAGATCTACTGTCTCTATTATATTATGACAGACCATCTAGATATGCTGTCTCTATTATATTATGACAGGCCAGCTAGATATGCTGTCTCTATATAATATGACAGGCCAGCTAGATATGCTGTCTCTATTATAATATGACAGACCAGCTAGATCTATTGTCGCTATAATAATATGACAGACCAGCTAGATCTATTGTCTCTATTATAATATGACAGACCAGCTAGATCTACTCTCTACTATATTATGACAGACCATCTAGATATACTGTATCTATTATAATATGACAGACCAGCTAGATCGACTGTCTCTATAATAATATGACAGACCAGCTAGATATGCTGTCTCTATTATATTATGACAGGCCAGCTAGATATGCTGTCTCTATTATAATATGACAGACCAGCTAGATCTATTGTCGCTATTATAATATGACAGACCAGCTAGATATGCTGTCTCTATTACATTATGACAGACCAGCTAGATCTACTGTCTCTATTATTATTTGACAGACCAGCTAGATCTACTGTCTCTATTGTATTACGACAGACCAGGTAGATCTACCGTCTCTATAATAATATGACAGACCAGCTAGATTTACTGTATCTATTATAATATGACAGACCAGCTAGATCTACTGTCTCTATAATAATATCACAGACCAGCTAGATATGCTGTCTCTATTACATTATGACAGACCAGCTAGATCTACTGTCTCTATTGTATTATGACAGACCAGCTAGATCTACTGTCCCTATAATAATATGACAGACCAGCTAGATCTACTGTCTCTATTGTATTATGACAGACCAGCTAGATCTACTGTATCTATTATAATATGACAGACCAGCTAGATCTACTGTCTCTGTAATAATATGACAGACCAGCTAGATCTATTGTCTCTATTATAATATGACAGACCAGCTAGATCTACTGTCTCTATTATATTATGACAGACTATCTAGATATGCTGTCTCTATTATATTATGACAGGCCAGCTAGATATGCTGTCTCTATAATAATATGACAGACCAGCTAGATATGCTGTCTCTATTATATTATGACAGGCCAGCTAGATATGCTGTCTCTATTATAATATGACAGACCAGCTAGATCTATTGTCGCTATTATAACATGACAGACCAGCTAGATCTACTGTCTCTATTATTACTTGACAGACCAGCTAGATCTACTGTCTCTATTGTATTATGACAGACCAACTAGATCTACTGTCTCTATAATAATATGACAGACCAGCTAGATATTCTGTCTCTATTATATTATGACAGGCCAGCTAGATCTACTGTCTCTATTATAATATGACAGACCAGCTAGATCTACTGTCTCTATTGTATTATGACAGACCAGCTAGATCTACTGTCTCTATTATATTATGACAGATCATCTAGATATACTGTATCTATTATAATATGACAGACCAGCTAGATCGACTGTCTCTATAATAATATGACAGACCAGCTAGATATGCTGTCTCTATTATATTGTGACAGGCCAGCTAGATCTACTGTCTCTATTATAATGTGACCGACCAGCTAGATCTACTGTCTCTATTATAATATGACAGACCAGCTAGATCTGTCTCTATTGTATTATGACAGACCAGCTAGATCTACTGTCTCTATTATAATATGACAGACCAGCTACATCTACTGTCTCTATTATATTATGACAGACCATCTAGATATACTGTATCTATTATAATATGACAGACCAGCTAGATCGACTGTCTCTATAATAATATGACAGACCAGCTAGATATGTGTCTCTATTATATGACAGGCCAGCTAGATATGCTGTCTCTATTATAATAAGACAGACCAGCTAGATCTATTGTCGCTATTATAATATGACAGACCAGCTAGATATGCTGTCTCTATTACATTATGACAGACCAGCTAGATCTACTGTCTCTATTATATTATGACAGACCATCTAGATATACTGTCTCTATTACATTATGACAGACCAGCTAGATCTACTGTCTCTATTGTATTATGACAGACCAGCTAGATCTACTGTCCCTATAATAATATGACAGACCAGCTAGATCTACTGTCTCTATTATATTATATTATTACAGACCAGCTAGATCTACTGCCTCTATTGTATTATGAGAGACCAGCTAAATCTACTGTCTCTATTGTATTATGAGAGACCAGCTAGATCTACTTTCTCTATTATATTATGAAAGACCAGGTAGATCTAATGTCTCTATTATAATATGACAGACCAGCTAGATCTACTGTCTCTATGTCTCTATTATATTATGACAGACCAACTAGATCTACTGTCTCTATTGTATTATGACAGAGCAGCTAGAACTACTGTCTCTATTAAATTATGACAGACCAGCTAGATCTACTGTCTCTACTATATTATGACAGACCAGCTATATCTACTGTCTCTATTATAATATGACAAACCAGCTAGATCTACTGTCTCTGTCTCTATTGTATTATGACAGACCAGCTAGATCTACTGTCTCTATTATATTATGACAGACCAGCTAGAGCTACTGTCTCTATAATAATATGACAGACCAGCTAGATCTACTGTATCTATTATATTATGACAGACCAGCTAGATCTACTGTCTCTATAATAATATGACAGACCAGCTAGATCTATTGTCTCTATTATAATATGACAGACCAGCTAGATCTACTGTCTCTATTATATTATGACAGACCATCTAGATATGCTGTCTCTATTATATTATGACAGGCCAGCTGTCTCTATAATAATATGACAGGCCAGCTAGATATGCTGTCTCTATTATAATATGACAGACCAGCTAGATCTATTGTCGCTATAATAATATGACAGACCAGCTAGATCTATTGTCTCTATTATAATATGACAGACCAGCTAGATCTACTCTCTATTATATTATGACAGACCATCTAGATATACTGTATCTATTATAATATGACAGACCAGCTAGATCGACTGTCTCTATAATAATATGACAGACCAGCTAGATATGCTGTCTCTATTACATTATGACAGACCAGCTAGATCTACTGTCTCTATTAGTATTTGACAGACCAGCTAGATCTACTGTCTCTATTGTATTACGACAGACCAGGTAGATCTACCGTCTCTATAATAATATGACAGACCAGCTAGATTTACTGTATCTATTATAATATGACAGACCAGCTAGATCTACTGTCTCTATAATAATATGACAGACCAGCTAGATATGCTGTCTCTATTACATTATGACAGACCAGCTAGATCTACTGTCTCTATTGTATTATGAGAGACCAGCTAGATCTACTTTCTCTATTATATTATGAAAGACCAGGTAGATCTAATGTCGCTATTATATTATGACAGACCAGCTCCAGCTAGATCTACTGTCTCTATTATAATATGACAAACCAGCTAGATCTATTGTCGCTATTATAATATGACAGACAAGCTAGATATGCTGTCTCTATTACATTATGACAGACCAGCTAGATCTACTGTCTCTATTGTATTATGAGAGACCAGCTAGATCTACTTTCTCTATTATATTATGAAAGACCACGTAGATCTAATGTCGCTATTATATTATGACAGACCAGCTCCAGCCAGATCTACTGTCTCTATTATAATATGACAGAACCAGCTAGATCTACTGTCTCTATGTCTCTATTATATTATGACAGACCAACTAGATCTACTGTCTCTATTGTATTATGACAGAGCAGCTAGAACTTCTGTCTCTATTAAATTATGACAGACCAGCTAGATCTACTGTCTCTACTATATTATGACAGACCAGCTATATCTACTGTCTCTATTATAATATGACAAACCAGCTAGATCTACTGTCTCTGTCTCTATTGTATTATGACAGACCAGCTAGATCTACTGTTTCTATTATATTATGACAGACCAGCTAGAGCTACTGTCTCTATAATAATATGACAGACCAGCTAGATCTACTGTCTCTATAATAATATGACAGACCAGCTAGATCTATTGTCTCTATTATAATATGACAGACCAGCTAGATCTACTGTCTCTATTATATTATGACAGACCATCTAGATATGCTGTCTCTATTATATTATGACAGGCCAGCTAGATATGCTGTCTCTATAATAATATGACTGGCCAGCTAGATATGCTGTCTCTATTATAATATGACAGACCAGCTAGATCTATTGTCGCTATAATAATATGACAGACCAGCTAGATCTATTGTCTCTATTATAATATGACAGACCAGCTAGATCTACTGTCTCTATTATATTATGACAGACCATCTAGATATACTGTATCTATTATAATATGACAGACCAGCTAGATCGACTGTCTCTATAATAATATGACAGACCAGCTAGATATGCTGTCTCTATTATATTATGACAGGCCAGCTAGATATGCTGTCTCTATTATAATATGACAGACCAGATAGATCTATTGTCGCTATTATAATATGACAGACCAGCTAGATATGCTGTCTCTATTACATTATGACAGACCAGCTAGATCTACTGTCTCTATTATTATTTGACAGACCAGCTAGATCTACTGTCTCTATTGTATTACGACAGACCAGGTAGATCTACCGTCTCTATAATAATATGACAGACCAGCTAGATTTACTGTATCTATTATAATATGACAGACCAGCTAGATATGCTGTCTCTATTACATTATGACAGACCAGCTAGATCTACTGTCTCTATTGTATTATGACAGACCAGCTAGATCTACTGTCCCTATAATAATATGACAGACCAGCTAGATATGCTGTCTCTATTACATTATGACAGACCAGCTAGATCTACTGTCTCTATAATAATATGACAGACCAGCTAGATCTATTGTCTCTATTATAATATGACAGACCAGCTAGATCTACTGTCTCTATTATATTATGACAGACCATCTAGATATACTGTATCTATTATAATATGACAGACCAGCTAGATCGACTGTCTCTATAATAATATGACAGACCAGCTAGATATGCTGTCTCTATTATATTATGACAGACCAGGTAGATCTACCGTCTCTATAATAATATGACAGACCAGTTAGATATGCTGTCTCTATTACATTATGACAGACCAGCTAGATCTACTGTCTCTATTGTATTATGACAGACCAGCTAGATCTACTGTCCCTATAATACACGTCATTTCCGGTCACAACTTGCGGTCACAACTTGCAGGCTTGTTTTCAATTGCTGTGCGTTTTGTTGCCAACCTATTTTGCTACCTGACAACTGTCTCGGGTTTCACTTTTTAATTACCGTTCATATATTTATTTATTTTTCCTCAACTTTTTTCACTCCGGACGCTTTATCTGGACACGATTCGTCAGGACCTCCAACAGCCGAAGCTAAGTAGTAACATTAACATGATGCCTTCTAATTTTGCAGCCAGCTGTGATCTACTGTTCGGCGAGGATAGCTGTACTGCAAGCCCAGCTTCAGACGCAATCGTTAGGCAAGGGTAATTTCAGTGTAGGAAAGGATGAAACAGCGTCTGTGCCACCAGTAAGTACAGATAGTAGTATAAATCCCCTGGCACAGTCCCCGACAGCCGGACAACTTTCTCACGGTTTCTGGAAGGAAATGCTGTAGAACGCTCAACCGGTGTCGCTCATTCAGCAGACAGAAACTTTCAACCGGTTTTCCCCATTAAGCAGCGGGTCGGAGTCAGAGACCGAGTCTTCTCTGGTCCCTACTCCTCCCGTTACGGGGTCTGAGACGCCGAAGCTTCCCACCATTAGCTCTGACAAATTGAAAACTCTAGTCATTGGCGACTCCATTACCCGCAGTATTAGACTTAATAACGAATCATCCAGCGATCATACACTGTTTACCCGGGGCAGGGCTACCGAGGTTAAGGCTAATCTGAAGATGGTGCTGGCTAAAGCTAAAACTGGCGAGTGTAGAGAGTATAGAGATATTGTTATCCACGTCGGCACCAACGATGTTAGGATGAAACAGTCAGAGATCACCAAGCGCAACATAGCTTCTGCGTACATATCAGCTAGAAAGATGTGTGGCATCGAGTAATTGTCTCTGGCCCCCTCCCCAGTTAGGGGGAGTGATGAGCTCTACAGCAGAGTCTCACAACTCAATCGCTGGTTGAAAACTGTTTTCTGCCCCTCCCAAAAGATAGAATTTGTAGATAATTGGCCCTCTTTCTGGGACTCACCCACAAACAGGACCAAGCCTGACCTGCTGAGGAGTGACGGACTCCATCCTAGCTGGAGGGGTGCTCTCATCTTATCTGCCAACATAGACAGGGCTCTAACTCCCTCTAGCTCCACAATGAAATAGGGTGCAGGCCAGGCAGCAGGCTATTAGCCAGCCTGCCAGCATAGTGAGTCTGCCACTAGCATAGTCAGTGTAGTCAGCTCAGCTATCACCATTGAGACCGTGTCTGTGCTTCGACCTAGGTTGGGCAAAACTAAACATGGCGGTGTTCGCCTTAGCAATCTCACTAGGATAAAGACCACCTCCATTACTGTCATTACTGAAAGAGATCATGATACCTCACATCTCAAAATAGGGCTACTTAATGTTAGATCCCTTACTTCAAAGGCAATTATAGTCAATGAACTAATCACTGATCATAATCTTGATGTGATTGGCCTGACTGAAACATGGCTTAAGCCTGATGAATTTACTGTGTTAAATGAGGCCTCACCTCCTGGCTACACTAGTGACCATATCCCCCGTGCATCCCGCAAAGGCGGAGGTGTTGCTAACATTTACGATAGCAAATTTCAATTTACAAAAAAAAATGACGTTTTTGTCTTTTGAGCTTCTAGTCATGAAATCTATGCAGCCTACTCAATCACTTTTTATAGCTACTGTTTACAGGCCTCCTGGGCCATATACAGCGTTTCTCATTGAGTTCCCAGAATTCCTATCAGACCTTGTAGTCATTGCAGATAATATTCTAATCTTTGGTGACTTTAATATTCACATGGAAAAGTCCACAGACCCACTCCAAAAGGCTTTCGGAGCCATCATCGACTCAGTGGGTTTTGTCCAACATGTCTCTGGACCCACTCACTGTCACAGTCATACTCTGGACCTAGTTTTGTCCCATGGAATAAATGTTATGGATCTTAATGTTTTTCCTCATAATCCTGGACTATCGACCACCATTTTATTACGTTTGCAATTGCAACAAATAATCTGCTCAGACCCCAACCAAGGAACATCAAAAGTCGTGCTATAAATTCACAGACATCACAAAGATTCCTTGATGTCTACCCAAGGATGCCAGAGGACAAAAATCAGTTAACCACCTAACTGAGGAACTCAATTTAACCTTGCGCAATACCCTAGATGCAGTTGCACCCCTAAAAACTAAAAAAATGTCTCATAAGAAACTAGCTCCCTGGTACACAGAAAATACCGAGCTCTGAAGCAAGCTTCCAGAAAATTGGAACGGAAATGGCGCCACACCAAACTGGAAGTCTTCCGACTAGCTTGGAAGGACGGTACCGTGCAGTACCGAAGAGCCCTTACTGCTGCTCGATCGTCCTATTTTTCTAACTTAATTGAGGAAAATAAGAACAATCCGAAATTCCTTTTGATACTGTGGAAAAGCTAACTAAAAAGCAGCATTCCCAAGAGAGGATGACTTTCACTTTAGCAGTGATAAATTCATGAACTTCTTTGAGGAAAAGATTATGATTATTAGAAAGCAAATTACGGACTCCTCTTTAAACCTGCGTATTCCTCCAAACCTCAGTTGTCCTGAGTCTGCACAACTCTGCCAGGACCTAGGATCAAGAGAGACGCTCAAGTGTTTTAGTACTATATCTCTTGACACAATGATGAAAATAATCATGGCCTCTAAACCTTCAAGCTGTATACTGGACCCTATTCCAACTAAACTACTGAAAGAGCTGCTTCCTGTGCTTGGCCCTCTATGTTGAACATAATAAACGGCTCTCTATCCACTGGATGTGTACCAAACTCACTAAAAGTGGCAGTAATAAAGCCTCTCTTGAAAAAGCCAAACCTTGACCCAGAAAATATAAAAAACTATCGGCCTATATCGAATCTTCCATTCCTCTCAAAGATTTTAGAGAAGGCT
>NW_026287610.1:65000-67899 GCF_023373465.1 Oncorhynchus keta | reverse complement strand
TATCTACTGTAGAGGAAGACATGTATTCTATGGTCTATTAGTATCCAATGTGGACACGTCAACTAGCAGAATTGAAGACATGGTTCAAGACAATGCACATAACTAAGATCCTTGGTATTCCTGTCATCTTTAACATTCATCAAAACTGTTGTCATGGGAAATAGCAATATATTCTTACTCCTTACTAAGTAAAGGTTAAGAATAATAACGAATGCCTTGACAGAGGAGACAGAATGAAGAGAGGAGGAAGGAGATATGAAGATCAGAGAGAATGTTCTGTCCGGGGGGGATAAAACACCTTTTATCTCTCCTGAACGTCATTGAGAGGGCAGAGTGGCCTCTTCAACGTGATTAGTATGTAGCGTAGTTCTTACGCTCCTGAGAATATACCTTCAGGTAATACCAATAATAATATAATATAATATATGCCATTTAGCAGACGCTTTTATCCAAAGCGACTTACAGTCATGTGTGCATACATTCTACGTATGGGTGGTCCCGGGAATCGAACCCACTACCCTGGCGTTACAAGCGCCATGCTCTACCAACTGAGCTACAGAAGGACCACGATCACCCACCCGGTGCCTTGGTTAAAGTGAACAGTGGAGTCATGGTGCTGTGACCTGACTGGATGGTTGAAGGACTTCAATGTCGCAATGATATTATGGAGAAAGGTAATAGATGAGCCAGGGCCTTGAAACACATGAAAACCTGGGTCTGAGGCATCACTAGAGGGTCTTCAGGGTCTTCAGTTATAGGAAGTAGATTTATCCCCTGAAACGCTGAAAACCTGGGTCCGAGGCATCACTAGAGGGTCTTCAGTTATAGGAAGTAGATTTATCCCCTTGAAACGCGTGAAAACCTGGGTCTGAGGCATCACTAGAGGTCTTCAGTTATAGGAAGTAGATTTATCCCCTTGAAACCATGAAAACCTGGGTCTGAGGCATCACTAGATTGTCTTCAGTTATAGGAGAAGTAGATTTATCCCCTTGAAACACATGAAAACCTGGGTCTGAGGCATCACTAGAGGGTCTTCAGGGTCTTCAGTTATAGGAAGTAGATTTATCCCCTTGAAACGCGTGAAAACCTGGGTCCGAGGCATCACTAGAGGGTCTTCAGGGTCTTCAGTTATAGGAAGTAGATTTATCCCCTTGAAACGCGTGAAAACCTGGGTCCGAGGCATCACTAGAGGGTCTTCAGTTATAGGAAGTAGATTTATCACCTGGAAACGCATGAAAACCTGGGTCTGAGGCATCACTAGAGGGTCTAAAGTTATAGGAAGTAGATTTATCCCCTTGAAACGCATGAAAACCTGGGTCTGAGGCATCACTAGATTGTCTTCAGTTATAGGAAGTAGATTTATCCCCTTGAAACACATGAAAACCTGGGTCTGAGGCATCACTAGAGGGTCTTCAGTTATAGGAAGTAGATTTATCCCTTGAAACGCATGAAAACCTGGGTCTGAGGCATCACTAGAGGGTCTTCAGTTATAGGAAGTAGATTTATCCCCTTGAAACGCATGAAAACCTGGGTCTGAGGCATCACTAGAGGGTCTTCAGTTATAGGAAGTAGATTTATCCCCTTGAAACACATGAAAACCTGGGTCTGAGGCGTCACTAGAGGGTCTTCAGGGAAGTAGATTTATCCACTTGAAACACATGAAAACCTGGGTCTGAGGAAGAGGGTCTTCAGTTATAGGAAGTAGATTTATCCCCTTGAAACGCGTGAAAACCTGGGTCTGAGGCATCACTAGAGGTCTTCAGTTATAGGAAGTAGATTTATCCCCTTTGAAACACATGAAAACCTGGGTCTGAGGCATCACTAGAGGGTCTTCAGGGTCTTCAGTTATAGGAAGTAGATTTATCCCCTTGAAACGCGTGAAAACCTGGGTCTGAGGCATCACTAGAGGGTCTTCAGTTATAGGAAGTAGATTTATCCCCTTGAAACACATGAAAACCTGGGTCTGAGGTATCACTAGAGGGTCTTCAGGGTCTTCAGTTATAGGAAGTAGATTTATCCCCTTGAAACGCGTGGAAAACCTGGGGGTCTGAGGCATCACTAGAGGGTCTTCAGTTATAGGAAGTAGATTTATCCCCTTGAAACACATGAAAACCTGGGTCTGAGGCATCACTAGAGGGTCTTCAGGGTCTTCAGTTATAGGAAGTAGATTTATCCCCTTGAAACGCGTGAAAACCTGGGGTCTGAGGCATCACTAGAGGGTCTTCAGTTATAGGAAGTAGATTTATCCCTGAAACACATGAAAACCTGGGTCTGAGGCATCACTAGAGGGTCTTCAGGGTCTTCAGTTATAGGAAGTAGATTTATCCCCTTGAAACGCGTGAAAACCTGGGTCTGAGGCATCACTAGAGGGTCTTCAGTTATAGGAAGTAGATTTATCCCCTTGAAACACATGAAAACCTGGGTCTGAGGCATCACTAGAGGGTCTTCAGGGTCTTCAGTTATAGGAAGTAGATTTATCCCCTTGAAACGCGTGAAAACCTGGGTCTGAGGCATCACTAGAGGGTCTTCAGTTATAGGAAGTAGATTTATCCCCTTGAAACACATGAAAACCTGGGTCTGAGGCATCACTAGAGGGTCTTCAGTTATAGGAAGTAGATTTATCCCCTTGAAACGCGTGAAAACCTGGGTCTGAGGCATCACTAGAGGGTCTTCAGTTATAGGAAGTAGATGTATCCCCTTGAAACACATGAAAATCTGGGTCTGAGGCATCACTAGAGGGACTTCAGTTATAGGAAGTAGATTTATCCCCTTGAAACGTGTGAAAACCTGGGTCTGAGGCATCACTAGAGGGTCTTCAGGGTCTTCAGTTATAGGAAGTAGATTTATCCCCTTGAAACACATGAAAACCTGGGTCTGAGGCATCACTAGAGGGTCTTCA
>NW_026287610.1:0-60000 GCF_023373465.1 Oncorhynchus keta | reverse complement strand
TCATTGGTTAATTAGACGTCGTGGCCTTTTCATTGGTTAATTAGACGTCGTGGCCTTTTCATTGGTTAATTAGACGTCGTGGCCTTTTCATTGGTTAATTAGACGTCGTGGCCTTTTCATTGGTTAATTAGACGTCGTGGCCTTTTCATTGGTTAATTAGACGTCGTGGCCTTTTCATTGGTTAATTAGACGTTGTGGCCTTTTCATTGGTTAATTAGACGTTGTGGCCTCTTCATTGGTTAATTAGACATCGTGGCCTCTTCATTGGTTAATTAGACGTCGTGGCCTCTTCATTGGTTACTTAGACGTTGTGGCCTTTTCATTGGTTAATTAGACGTCGTGGCCTTTTCATTGGTTAATTAGACGTCGTGGCCTTTTCATTGGTTAATTAGACGTTGTGGCCTCTTCATTGGTTAATTAGATGTCGTGGCCTCTTCATTGGTTAATTAGACGTTGTGGCCTCTTCATTGGTTAATTAGACGTTGTGGCCTCTTCATTGGTTAATTAGACGTCGTGGCCTCTTCATTGGTTAATTAGACGTCGTGGCCTCTTCATTGGTTAATTAGATGTCGTGGCCTCTTCATTGGTTAATTAGACGTCGTGGCCTTTTCATTGGTTACTTAGACGTCGTGGCCTTTTCATTGGTTAATTAGACGTCGTGGCCTCTTCATTGGTTAATTAGATGTCGTGTCCTCTTCATTGGTTAATTAGACGTCTGGCCTCTTCATTGGTTAATTAGACGTCGTGGCCTTTTCATTGGTTAATTAGACGTCGTGGCCTCTTCATTGGTTAATTAGATGTCGTGGCCTTTTCATTGGTTAATTAGACGTCGTGGCCTTTTCATTGGTTAATTAGACGTTGTGGCCTTTTCATTGGTTAATTAGACGTCGTGGCCTTTTCATTGGTTAATTAGACGTCGTGGCCTTTTCATTGGTTACTTAGACGTCGTGGCCTTTTCATTGGTTAATTAGACGTCTTTTTGTTGTTGAAGTCCATTTCCTGATCAAGCAGAAATGGCCGAAGGATGTTCTTTTCTTATTGCAGAATCCCAAATGGAGCCCTATGCCCTATTAAGAGAAGGGCCCATAGGGTTTTAGGGTAAAAAAAAAAGTAGTGCACTATATAGGGAATCCTCTGTTAGGTCATCACCATCCGTCCAGAATGGTGGATTCCTGCCACAATGCTACTGCTCTGGTACTGTTTATTACACTGTCTATAAAAGGATAGGATGAACATTTAGCAGAGAATCGTAGCCCCTTAGGGTTTTACCTGTGGTTCATTTACAGCCAGTTACCCATGTTGCTCTAAGCAACAATAAAACGGAAGCATTATTCAAAAAATCTCCAATATTCAGAAAGTCAATATGAAACATTTTACTGTTTTTTTCTTTCCTTTATTAATCTCAGTTTCAGCCAACTTTATAGTGTCCCCCCCCCCCCCCCCCCCCCCACCCCCACCCCTCATTCAAAATCCAAATATTCATAATGATGTCTTAGGGGCATTAGGGGGATGAATAAAACCCGTTTTCCGTCCTCACATCATGACTTATGACACATCGTGCCTGAGAAGGGAACAACAGCGGAGGAAGTGAAAGATGGAGAAATAAACCACAGAATTCCTCGCATGTCAATTTGAAAAGGTTTCGTCGTTGTAAAATTAAGAAAATCAATCTCTTCCTAATGTATCCGTGACTTTTTAACTCGCGTAGAATTGAAGAACCGTAACGGACGTGCAGGTCCCCTGATTGAAGTACTTGTGGAAGTCTGTAATAAACGACCTTAATATTTTTTTTTTTTAAACGTAAAGTAGCCTTGTCAGAGACAGAGCGACCAAATAAGGCAGCAGGTGATCGTTTTTCTTGTCCTGGAGACAGAACCTTTTAGACAGACAGGTAGTTGGTCCTGTCTTGTCAGGAGACAGAACCTTTTAGACAGACAGGTAAGTTGCAGCAGGACAGGTGATCGTTGGTCTTGTCTTGTCCTGGAGACAGAACCCTTTAGACAGACAGGTGATCGTTGGTCTTGTCTTGTCCTGGAGACAGAACCTTTTAGACAGACAGGTGATCGTTGGTCTTGTCTTGTCCTGGAGACAGAACCCTTTAGACAGACAGGTGATCGTTGGTCTTGTCTTGTCCTCGAGACAGAACCCTTTAGACAGACAGGTGATCGTTGGTCCTGTCTTGTCCTGGAGACAGAACCTTTTAGACAGACAGGTGATCGTTGGTCCTGTCTTGTCCTAGAGACAGTACCCTTTAGACAGACAGGTGATCGTTGGTCCTGTCTTGTCCTAGAGACAGAACCCTTTAGACAGACAGACAGGGTGTCTTGTCCTGGTTTAGACAGACAGGTGTCGTTGGTCCTTGTCCTGGAGACAGAACCCTTTAGACAGACAGGTGATCGTTGGTCATGTCTTGTCCTGGAGACAGAACCCTTTAGACAGACAGGTGATCGTTGGTCATGTCTTGTCCTAGAGACAGAACCCTTTAGACAGACGGGTGATCGTTGGTCCTGTCTTGTCCTAGAGACAGAACCTTTTAGACAGACAGGTGATCGTTGGTCATGTCTTGTCCTAGAGACAGAACCCTTTAGACAGACGGGTGATCGTTGGTCCTGTCTTGTCCTGGAGACAGAACCGTTTTGTCTTGTCCTGGAGACAGACAGGTGATCGTTGGTCATGTCTTGTCCTGGAGACAGAACCTTTTAGACAGACAGGTGATCGTTGGTCATGTCTTGTCCTGGAGACAGAACCCTTTAGACAGACGGGTGATCGTTGGTCCTGTCTTGTCCTGGAGACAGAACCCTTTAGACAGACAGGTGATCGTTGGTCATGTCTTGTCCTAGAGACAGAACCCTTTAGACAGACGGGTGTCTTTGTCCTGGAGACAGAACCCTTTTAGACAGACAGGTGATCGTTGGTCATGTCTTGTCCTGGAGACAGAACCCTTTTAGACAGACAGGGTGATCGTTGGTCCTTGTCCTGGAGACAGAACCTTTTAGACAGACAGGTGATCGTTGGTCATGTCTTGTCCTGGAGACTTTAGACAGACGGGTGATCCTGTCTTGTCCTGGAGACAGAACCCTTTAGACAGACAGGTGATCGTTGGTCATGTCTTGTCCTGGAGACAGAACCCCCTTTAGACAGACAGGTGATCGTTGGTCCTGTCTTGTCCTGGAGACAGAACCTTTTAGACAGACAGGTGATCTTGTCCTGTCTTGTCCTGAGACAGAACCCTTTAGACAGACAGGTGATCGTTGGTCATGTCTTGTCCTGGAGACAGAACCCTTTAGACAGACAGGTGATCGTTGGTCATGTCTTGTCCTGGAGACAGAACCCTTTAGACAGACAGGTGATCGTTGGTCATGTCTTGTCCTGGAGACAGAACCCTTTAGACAGACAGGTGATCGTTGGTCATGTCTTGTCCTGTCCTAGAGACAGAACCCTTTAGACAGACAGGTGATCGTTGGTCATGTCTTGTCCTGGAGACAGAACAGGTGATCGTTGGTCTTGTCTTGTCCTGGAGACAGACAGGTGATCGTTGGTCATGTCTTGTCCTGGAGACAGAACCCTTTAGACAGACAGGTGATCGTTGGTCATGTCTTGTCCTGGAGACAGAACCCTTTAGACAGACAGGTGATCGTTGGTCATGTCTTGTCCTGGAGACAGAACCCTTTAGACAGACAGGTGATCGTTGGTCATGTCTTGTCCTGGAGACAGAACCCTTTAGACAGACAGGTGATCGTTGGTCATGTCTTGTCCTGGAGACAGAACCCTTTAGACAGACAGGTGATCGTTAGTCATGTCTTGTCCTGGAGACAGAACCTTTTAGACAGACAGGTGATCGTTGGTCATGTCTTGTCCTGGAGACAGAACCCTTTAGACAGACAGGTGATCGTTGGTCATGTCTTGTCCTGGAGACAGAACCCTTTAGACAGACAGGTGATCGTTGGTCATGTCTTGTCCTGGAGACAGAACCCTTTAGACAGGCAGATTGTTGGTCAGACACCCTTTTAGACAGACAGGTGATCGTTGGTCATGTCTTGTCCTGGAGACAGAACCCTTTAGACAGACAGGTGATCGTTGGTCATGTCTTGTCCTGGAGACAGAACAGAGCGTTTTTCCCTTTAGACAGACAGGTGATCGTTGGTCATGTCTTGTCCTGGAGACAGACAGAGCGTTTTCCCTTTAGACAGACAGGTTAGCGTTTTCCCTTTAGACAGACAGCTTAGCGTTTTTCCCTTTAGACAGACAGCTTAGCGTTTTTCCCTTTAGACAGACAGCTTAGCGTTTTTCCCTTTAGACAGACAGGTTTTTTTCCCTTTAGACAGACAGGCGTTTTTCCCTTTAGACAGACAGTTTTTTTCCCTTTAGACAGACAGCTTAGCGTTTTTCCCTTTAGACAGACAGCTTAGCGTTTTTCCCTTTAGACAGACAGTTTTTTTCCCTTTAGACAGACAGCTTAGCGTTTTCCCTTTAGACAGACAGCTTAGCGTTTTTCCCTTTAGACAGACAGGTTAGCGTTTTCCCTTTAGACAGACAGCTTAGCGTTTTTCCCTTTAGACAGACAGCTTAGCGTTTTTCCCTTTAGACAGACAGCTTAGCGTTTTCCTTTAGACAGACAGGCGTTTTTCCCTTTAGACAGACAGCTTAGCGTTTTCCCCTTTAGACAGACAGCGTTTTTCCCTTTAGACAGACAGGTTAGCGTTTTTCCCTTTAGACAGACAGGTTAGCGTTTTTCCCTTTAGACAGACAGGTGATTTTCCCTTTAGACAGACAGCTTGCGTTTTTCCTTTAGACAGACAGCGGAGCGTTTTCCCTTTAGACAGACAGGTTAGCGTTTTCCCTTTAGACAGACAGCTTAGCGTTTTTCCCTTTAGACAGACAGGTTAGCGTTTTTCCCTTTAGACAGACAGCTTAGCGTTTTCCCTTTAGACAGACAGGTTAGCGTTTTTCCCTTTAGACAGACAGCTTAGCGTTTTTCCCTTTAGACAGACAGCTTAGCGTTTTTCCCTTTAGACAGACAGCTTAGCGTTTTTCCCTTTAGACAGACAGCTTAGCGTTTTTCCCTTTAGACAGACAGCTTAGCGTTTTTCCCTTTAGACAGACAGCTTAGCGTTTTTCCCTTTAGACAGACAGCTTAGCGTTTTTCCCTTTAGACAGACAGCTTAGCGTTTTTCCCATGATGAATCTTGATGTAGAGGCAGCTCTGCAGAATGGTAACTAACAGTCATAACATCTGATATAAAACCTGACCCATAACCACACTGCTAACCTTAATTCCTAACCATACATTAACACCAAAGAGAAAACATTTTTTTTAACATAATTTTTTAAAATACAGCCATTTGCAGCTGGCCTATTTAAGGGGAAAAACTCATAGCAATAAACGGCAACCTGCCTTAGATAAGCCAGATTCAGAGTCAACATTGGCTTGTGGCAGAGCCTGGGGACCAGAGTTACGAGGGTCTAAGGGAAGAGAGGCTCAGTGAGGCAGATTAAACACTTAACACACAGACATTATTACATCAGTCAACAACAAAAATGCTTATAAATCAGCAACCTAAAGTATAACATCATTAACAAAGTTTATCTTTCAGCCCCATCCTGCCTGCTGTTGTCTCCAGTCTATCAGCCCCATCCTGCCTGCTGTTGTCTCCAGTCTATCAGCCCCATCCTGCCTGCTGTTGTCTCCAGTCTATGAGCCCCAACCTGCCTGCTGTTGTCTCTAGTCTATCAGCCCCAACCTGCCTGCTGTTGTCTCCAGTCTATCAGCCCCAACCTGCCTGCTGTTGTCTCCAGTCTATCAGCCCCATCCTGCCTGCTGTTGTCTCCAGTCTATCAGCCCCATCCTGCCTGCTGTTGTCTCCAGTCTATCAGCCCCAACCTGCCTGCTGTTGTCTACAGTCTATCAGCCCCAACCTGCCTGCTGTTGTCTACAGTCTATCAGCCCCATCCTGCCTGCTGTTGTCTCCAGTCTATCAGCCCCATCCTGCCTGTTGTTGTCTCCAGTCTATCAGCCCCATCCTGCCTGCTGTTGTCTCCAGTCTATCAGCCCCATCCTGCCTGTTGTTGTCTCCAGTCTATCAGCCCCATCCTGCCTGCTGTTGTCTCCAGTCTATTAGCCCCAACCTGCCTGCTGTTGTCTACAGTCTATCAGCCCCAACCTGCCTGCTGTTGTCTCCAGTCTATCAGCCCCATCCTGCCTGCTGTTGTCTCCAGTCTATCAGCCCCAACCTGCCTGCTGTTGTCTACAGTCTATCAGCCCCAACCTGCCTGCTGTTGTCTACAGTCTATCAGCCCCATCCTGCCTGCTGTTGTCTCCAGTCTATCAGCCCCATCCTGCCTGTTGTTGTCTCCAGTCTATCAGCCCCATCCTGCCTGCTGTTGTCTCCAGTCTATCATCCCCATCCTGCCTGTTGTTGTCTCCAGTCTATCAGCCCCATCCTGCCTGCTGTTGTCTCCAGTCTATCAGCCCCATCCTGCCTGTTGTTGTCTCCAGTCTATCAGCCCCATCCTGCCTGCTGTTGTCTCCAGTCTATTAGCCCCAACCTGCCTGCTGTTGTCTACAGTCTATCAGCCCCATCCTGCCTGCTGTTGTCTCCAGTCTATTAGCCCCATCCTGCCTGCTGTTGTCTCCAGTCTATCAGCCCCATCCTGCCTGTTGTTGTCTCCAGTCTATCAGCCCCATCCTGCCTGCTGTTGTCTCCAGTCTATTAGCCCCAACCTGCCTGCTGTTGTCTACAGTCTATCAGCCCCAACCTGCCTGCTGTTGTCTACAGTCTATCAGCCCCATCCTGGCTGCTGTTGTCTCCAGTCTATCAGCCCCAACCTGCCTGCTGTTGTCTCCAGTCTATCAGCCCCATCCTGCCTGCTGTTGTCTCCAGTCTATCAGCCCCAACCTGCCTGCTGTTGTCTCCAGTCTATCAGCCCCATCCTGCCTGCTGTTGTCTCCAGTCTATCAGCCCCAACCTGCCTGCTGTTGTCTCTAGTCTATCAGCCCCATCCTGTCTGCTGTTGTCTCCAGTCTATCAGCCCCATCCTGCCTGCTGTTGTCTCCAGTCTATCAGCCCCAACCTGCCTGCTGTTGTCTCTAGTCTATCAGCCCCATCCTGCCTGCTGTTGTCTCCAGTCTATCAGCCCCAACCTGCCTGCTGTTGTCTCTAGTCTATCAGCCCCATCCTGTCTGCTGTTGTCTCCAGTCTATCAGCCCCAACCTGCCTGCTGTTGTCTCCAGTCTATCAGCCCCAACCTGCCTGCTGTTGTCTCCAGTCTATCAGCCCCATCCTGCCTGCTGTTGTCTCCAGTCTATCAGCCCCATCCTGCCTGCTGTTGTCTCCAGTCTTTCAGCCCCATCCTGCCTGCTGTTGTCTCCAGTCTATCAGTCCCATCCTGCCTGCTGTTGTCTCTAGTCTATCAGCCCCATCCTGCCTGCTGTTGTCTCTAGTCTATCAGCCCCATCCTGCCTGCTGTTGTCTCCAGTCTATCAGCCCCATCCTGCCTGCTGTTGTCTCCAGTCTATCAGCCCCATCCTGCCTGCTGTTGTCTCCAGTCTATCAGCCCCATCCTGCCTGCTGTTGTCTCCAGTCTATCAGCCCCATCCTGCCTGCTGTTGTCTCCAGTCTATCAGCCCCAACCTGCCTGCTGTTGTCTCCAGTCTATCAGCCCCATCCTGCCTGCTGTTGTCTCCAGTCTATCAGCCCCAACCTGCCTGCTGTTGTCTCCAGTCTATCAGCCCCATCCTGCCTGCTGTTGTCTCCAGTCTATCAGCCCCATCCTGCCTGCTGTTGTCTCCAGTCTATCAGCCCCATCCTGCCTGCTGTTGTCTCCAGTCTATCAGCCCCAACCTGCCTGCTGTTGTCTCCAGTCTATCAGCCCCATCCTGCCTGCTGTTGTCTCCAGTCTATCAGCCCCAACCTGCCTGCTGTTGTCTCAGTCTATCAGCCCCAACCTGCCTGCTGTTGTCTACAGTCTATCAGCCCCATCCTGCCTGTTGTTGTCTCCAGTCTATCAGCCCCATCCTGCCTGCTGTTGTCTCCAGTCTATCATCCCCATCCTGCCTGCTGTTGTCTACAGTCTATCAGCCCAACCTGCCTGCTGTTGTCTACAGTCTATCAGCCCCATCCTGCCTGTTGTTGTCTCCAGTCTATCAGCCCCATCCTGCCTGCTGTTGTCTCCAGTCTATCATCCCCATCCTGCCTGTTGTTGTCTCCAGTCTATCAGCCCCATCCTGCCTGTTGTTGTCTCCAGTCTATCAGCCCCATCCTGCCTGCTGTTGTCTCCAGTCTATCAGCCCCAACCTGCCTGCTGTTGTCTACAGTCTATCAGCCCCAACCTGCCTGCTGTTGTCTACAGTCTATCAGCCCCATCCTGGCTGCTGTTGTCTCCAGTCTATCAGCCGCATCCTGCCTGCTGTTGTCTCCAGTCTATCAGCCCCATCCTGCCTGCTGTTGTCTCCAGTCTATCAGCCCCAACCTGCCTGCTGTTGTCTCCAGTCTATCAGCCCCATCCTGCCTGCTGTTGTCTCCAGTCTATCAGCCCCATCCTGCCTGCTGTTGTCTCCAGTCTATCAGCCCCATCCTGCCTGCTGTTGTCTCCAGTCTATCAGCCCCATCCTGCCTGCTGTTGTCTCCAGTCTATCAGCCCCATCCTGCCTGCTGTTGTCTCCAGTCTATCAGCCCCATCCTGCCTGCTGTTGTCTCCAGTCTATCAGCCCCAACCTGCCTGCTGTTGTCTCCAGTCTATCAGCCCCAACCTGCCTGCTGTTGTCTCCAGTCTATCAGCCCCATCCTGCCTGCTGTTGTCTCCAGTCTATCAGCCCCAACCTGCCTGCTGTTGTCTACAGTCTATCAGCCCCAACCTGCCTGCTGTTGTCTACAGTCTATCAGCCCCATCCTGCCTGCTGTTGTCTCCAGTCTATCAGCCCCATCCTGCCTGTTGTTGTCTCCAGTCTATCAGCCCCATCCTGCCTGCTGTTGTCTCAGTCTATCATCCCCATCCTGCCTGTTGTTGTCTCCAGTCTATCAGCCCCATCCTGCCTGCTGTTGTCTCCAGTCTATCAGCCCCATCCTGCCTGTTGTTGTCTCCAGTCTATCAGCCCCATCCTGCCTGCTGTTGTCTCCAGTCTATCAGCCCCAACCTGCCTGCTGTTGTCTACAGTCTATCAGCCCCAACCTGCCTGCTGTTGTCTCCAGTCTATCAGCCCCATCCTGCCTGCTGTTGTCTCCAGTCTATCAGCCCCAACCTGCCTGCTGTTGTCTACAGTCTATCAGCCCCAACCTGCCTGCTGTTGTCTACAGTCTATCAGCCCCATCCTGCCTGCTGTTGTCTCCAGTCTATCAGCCCCATCCTGCCTGTTGTTGTCTCCAGTCTATCAGCCCCATCCTGCCTGCTGTTGTCTCCAGTCTATCATCCCCATCCTGCCTGTTGTTGTCTCCAGTCTATCAGCCCCATCCTGCCTGCTGTTGTCTCCAGTCTATCAGCCCCATCCTGCCTGTTGTTGTCTCCAGTCTATCAGCCCCATCCTGCCTGCTGTTGTCTCCAGTCTATTAGCCCCAACCTGCCTGCTGTTGTCTACAGTCTATCAGCCCCATCCTGCCTGCTGTTGTCTCCAGTCTATTAGCCCCATCCTGCCTGCTGTTGTCTCCAGTCTATCAGCCCCATCCTGCCTGTTGTTGTCTCCAGTCTATCAGCCCCATCCTGCCTGCTGTTGTCTCCAGTCTATTAGCCCCAACCTGCCTGCTGTTGTCTACAGTCTATCAGCCCCAACCTGCCTGCTGTTGTCTACAGTCTATCAGCCCCATCCTGGCTGCTGTTGTCTCCAGTCTATCAGCCCCAACCTGCCTGCTGTTGTCTCCAGTCTATCAGCCCCATCCTGCCTGCTGTTGTCTCCAGTCTATCAGCCCCAACCTGCCTGCTGTTGTCTCCAGTCTATCAGCCCCATCCTGCCTGCTGTTGTCTCCAGTCTATCAGCCCCAACCTGCCTGCTGTTGTCTCTAGTCTATCAGCCCCATCCTGTCTGCTGTTGTCTCCAGTCTATCAGCCCCATCCTGCCTGCTGTTGTCTCCAGTCTATCAGCCCCAACCTGCCTGCTGTTGTCTCTAGTCTATCAGCCCCATCCTGCCTGCTGTTGTCTCCAGTCTATCAGCCCCAACCTGCCTGCTGTTGTCTCTAGTCTATCAGCCCCATCCTGTCTGCTGTTGTCTCCAGTCTATCAGCCCCAACCTGCCTGCTGTTGTCTCCAGTCTATCAGCCCCATCCTGCCTGCTGTTGTCTCCAGTCTATCAGCCCCATCCTGCCTGCTGTTGTCTCCAGTCTATCAGCCCCATCCTGCCTGCTGTTGTCTCCAGTCTTTCAGCCCCATCCTGCCTGCTGTTGTCTCCAGTCTATCAGTCCCATCCTGCCTGCTGTTGTCTCTAGTCTATCAGCCCCATCCTGCCTGCTGTTGTCTCTAGTCTATCAGCCCCATCCTGCCTGCTGTTGTCTACAGTCTATCAGCCCCATCCTGCCTGCTGTTGTCTCCAGTCTATCAGCCCCAACCTGCCTGCTGTTGTCTCCAGTCTATCAGCCCCATCCTGCCTGCTGTTGTCTCCAGTCTATCAGCCCCATCCTGCCTGCTGTTGTCTCCAGTCTATCAGCCCCAACCTGCCTGCTGTTGTCTCCAGTCTATCAGCCCCATCCTGCCTGCTGTTGTCTCCAGTCTATCAGTCCCATCCTGCCTGCTGTTGTCTCCAGTCTATCAGCCCCATCCTGCCTGCTGTTGTCTCCAGTCTATCAGCCCCATCCTGCCTGCTGTTGTCTCCAGTCTATCAGCCCCATCCTGCCTGCTGTTGTCTCCAGTCTATCAGCCCCATCCTGCCTGCTGTTGTCTCCAGTCTATCAGCCCCATCCTGCCTGCTGTTGTCTCCAGTCTATCAGCCCCAACCTGCCTGCTGTTGTCTACAGTCTATCAGCCCCAACCTGCCTGCTGTTGTCTACAGTCTATCAGCCCCATCCTGCCTGTTGTTGTCTCAGTCTATCAGCCCCATCCTGCCTGCTGTTGTCTCCAGTCTATCAGCCCCATCCTGCCTGCTGTTGTCTACAGTCTATCAGCCCAACCTGCCTGCTGTTGTCTACAGTCTATCAGCCCCATCCTGCCTGTTGTTGTCTCCAGTCTATCAGCCCCATCCTGCCTGCTGTTGTCTCCAGTCTATCATCCCCATCCTGCCTGTTGTTGTCTCCAGTCTATCAGCCCCATCCTGCCTGTTGTTGTCTCCAGTCTATCAGCCCCATCCTGCCTGCTGTTGTCTCCAGTCTATCAGCCCCAACCTGCCTGCTGTTGTCTACAGTCTATCAGCCCCAACCTGCCTGCTGTTGTCTACAGTCTATCAGCCCCATCCTGGCTGTGTTGTCTCCAGTCTATCAGCCCATCCTGCCTGCTGTTGTCTCCAGTCTATCAGCCCCATCCTGCCTGCTGTTGTCTCCAGTCTATCAGCCCCAACCTGCCTGCTGTTGTCTCCAGTCTATCAGCCCCATCCTGCCTGCTGTTGTCTCCAGTCTATCAGCCGCATCCTGCCTGCTGTTGTCTCCAGTCTATCAGCCCCATCCTGCCTGCTGTTGTCTCCAGTCTATCAGCCCCAACCTGCCTGCTGTTGTCTCCAGTCTATCAGCCCCATCCTGCCTGCTGTTGTCTCCAGTCTATCATTCCCAACCTGCCTGCTGTTGTCTACAGTCTATCAGCCCCAACCTGCCTGCTGTTGTCTACAGTCTGTCAGCCCCATCCTGCCTGTTGTTGTCTCCAGTCTATCAGCCCCATCCTGCCTGCTGTTGTCTCCAGTCTATCATCCCCATCCTGCCTGTTGTTGTCTCCAGTCTATCAGCCCCATCCTGCCTGCTGTTGTCTCCAGTCTATCAGCCCCATCCTGCCTGTTATTGTCTCCAGTCTATCAGCCCCATCCTGCCTGCTGTTGTCTCAGTCTATCAGCCCCAACCTGCCTGCTGTTGTCTACAGTCTATCAGCCCCAACCTGCCTGCTGTTGTCTACAGTCTATCAGCCCCATCCTGGCTGCTGTTGTCTCCAGTCTATCAGCCCCAACCTGCCTGCTGTTGTCTCCAGTCTATCAGCCCCATCCTGCCTGCTGTTGTCTCCAGTCTATCAGCCCCAACCTGCCTGCTGTTGTCTCCAGTCTATCAGTCCCAACCTGCCTGCTGTTGTCTCCAGTCTATCAGCCCCATCCTGCCTGCTGTTGTCTCCAGTCTATCAGCCCCATCCTGCCTGCTGTTGTCTCCAGTCTATCAGCCCCATCCTGCCTGCTGTTGTCTCCAGTCTATCAGCCCCATCCTGCCTGCTGTTGTCTATGGTCTATCAGCCCCATCCTGCCAGCTGTTGTCTCCAGTCTATCAGCCCCATCCTGCCTGCTGTTGTCTCCAGTCTATCAGCCCCATCCTGCCTGCTGTTGTCTACGGTCTATCAGCCCCATCCTGCCTGCTGTTGTCTACGGTCTATCAGCCCCATCCTGCCTGCTGTTGTCTCCAGTCTATCAGCCCCATCCTGTCTGTTGTCTCCAGTCTATCAGCCCCATCCTGTCGGCTGTTGTCTCCAGTCTATCAGCCCCATCCTGTCGGCTGTTGTCTCCAGTCTATCAGCCCCATCCTGCTATCTGTCTGTGTTGTCTCCAGTATATCAGCCCCATCCTGTCGGCTGTTGTCTCCAGTCAGCCTGACTATTTTCTTGAACAGGCAGCCGATGCTGTGAACAGAGGCAGCAGAACTATATCCACCACAGACAGAGTATTTTACACTGTCCTCTACTGTTGTAGAGGTACTGTACCCTAGTTATATGACCACTACTGTTGTAGAGGTACTGTACAGTATCTAGTTATATGAGTACTACTGTTGTAGAGGTACCAGTATCTAGTTATATGAGTACTACTGTTGTAGAGGTACTGTATCAGTATATAGTACTACTAGAGGTACTGTACAGTAGTACTACTGTTGTTGTAGAGGTACTGTACAGTATCTAGTTATATGAGTACTACTGTTGTAGAGGTACTGTACAGTATCTAGTTATATGAGTACTACTGTTGTAGAGGTACTGTACAGTATCTAGTTATATGAGTACTACTGTTGTAGAGGTACTGTACAGTATCTAGTTATATGATACTACTGTACAGTATCTAGTTATATGAGTACTACTGTTGTAGAGGTACTGTACAGTATCTAGTTATATGAGTACTACTGTTGTAGAGGTACTGTACAGTATCTAGTTATATGAGTACTACTGTTGTAGAGGTACTGTACAGTATCTAGTTATATGAGTACTACTGTTGTAGAGGTACTGTACAGTATCTAGATATATGACTACTACTGTTGTAGAGGTACTGTACAGTATCTAGTTATATGACTACTACTACTGTTGTAGAGGTACTGTACAGTATCTAGTTATATGTACTGTTGTAGAGGTACTGTACAGTATCTAGTTATATGAGTACTACTGTTGTAGAGGTACTGTACAGTATCTAGTTATATGAGTACTACTGTTGTAGAGGTACTGTACAGTATCTAGTTATATCTAGTTGTAGAGGTACTGTACCTAGTTATATGAGTACTACTGTTGTAGAGGTACTGTACAGTATCTAGTTATATGACTACTACTGTTGTAGAGGTACTGTACAGTATCTAGTTATATGACTACTACTGTTGTAGAGGTACTGTACAGTATCTAGATATTATTATTATTATTATTATATTATATGACTACTACTACTGTTGTAGAGGTACTGTACAGTATCTAGATATATGACTACTACTACTGTTGTAGAGGTACTGTACAGTATCTAGATATATGACTACTACTGTTGTAGAGGTACTGTACAGTATCTAGTTATATGAGTACTACTGTTGTAGAGGTACTGTACAGTATCTAGTTATATGAGTACTACTGTTGTAGAGGTACTGTACAGTATCTAGTTATATGAGTACTACTGTTGTAGAGGTACTGTACAGTATCTAGTTATATGAGTACTACTACTGTTGTAGAGGTACTGTACAGTATCTAGTTATATGAGTACTGTTGTAGAGGTACTGTACAGTATCTAGATATATGACTACTACTGTTGTAGAGGTACTGTACAGTACTAGTTATATGACTACTACTACTGTTGTAGAGGTTGTACAGTATCTAGTTATATGACTACTACTGTTGTAGAGGTACTGTACAGTATCTAGTTATATGAGTACTACTGTTGTAGAGGTACTGTACAGTATCTGTTGTTATATGAGTACTACTGTTGTACAGTATCTAGTTATATGACTACTACTGTTGTAGAGGTACTGTACAGTATCTAGTTATATGACTACTACTACTGTTGTAGAGGTACTGTACAGTATCTAGTTATATGAGTACTACTGTTGTAGAGGTACTGTACAGTATCTAGTTATATGAGTACTACTGTTGTAGAGGTACTGTACAGTATCTAGTTATATGAGTACTACTGTTGTAGAGGTACTGTACAGTATCTAGTTATATGAGTACTACTGTTGTAGAGGTACTGTACAGTATCTAGTTATATGAGTACTACTGTTGTAGAGGTACTGTACAGTATCTACTACTGTTGTAGAGGTACTGTACAGTATCTAGTTATATGAGTACTACTGTTGTAGAGGTACTGTACAGTATCTAGTTATATGAGTACTACTGTTGTAGAGGTACTGTACAGTATCTAGTTATATGAGTACTACTGTTGTAGAGGTACTGTACAGTATCTAGTTATATGACTACTACTGTTGTAGAGGTACTGTACAGTATCTAGTTACAGTATCTGTTGTAGTTACAGTATCTAGTTATATGAGTACTACTGTTGTAGAGGTACTGTACAGTATCTAGTTATATGAGTACTACTGTTGTAGAGGTACTGTACAGTATCTAGATATATGACTACTACTGTTGTAGAGGTACTACAGTATCTAGTTATATGACTACTACTACTGTTGTAGAGGTACTGTACAGTATCTAGTTATATGAGTACTACTGTTGTAGAGGTACTGTACAGTATCTAGTTATATGTACTACTGTTGTAGAGGTACTGTACAGTATCTAGTTATATGAGTACTACTGTTGTAGAGGTACTGTACAGTATCTAGTTATATGAGTACTACTGTACTACTGTTGTAGTTGTAGAGGTACTGTACAGTATCTAGTTATATGACTACTACTACTGTTGTACTACAGTATCTGTTATATGAGTACTACTGTTGTAGAGGTACTGTACAGTATCTAGTTATATGAGTACTACTGTTGTAGAGGTACTGTACAGTATCTAGTTATATGAGTACTACTGTTGTAGAGGTACTGTACAGTATCTAGTTATATGAGTACTACTGTTGTAGAGGTACTGTACAGTACTACTGTTGTAGAGGTACTGTACAGTATCTTAGTTATATGAGTACTACTGTTGTAGAGGTACTGTACAGTATCTAGTTATATGAGTACTACTGTTGTAGAGGTACTGTACAGTATCTAGTTATATGAGTACTACTGTTGTAGAGGTACTGTACAGTATCTAGTTATATGACTACTACTGTTGTAGAGGTACTGTACAGTATCTAGATATATGACTACTACTGTTGTAGAGGTACTGTACAGTATCTAGTTATATGACTACTACTACTGTTGTAGAGGTACTGTACAGTATCTAGTTATATGAGTACTACTGTTGTAGAGGTACTGTACAGTATCTAGTTATATGAGTACTACTGTTGTAGAGGTACTGTACAGTATCTAGTTATATGAGTACTACTGTTGTAGAGGTACTGTACAGTATCTAGTTATATGAGTACTACTGTTGTAGAGGTACTGTACAGTATCTAGTTATATGAGTACTACTGTTGTAGAGGTACTGTACAGTATCTAGTTATATGAGTACTACTGTTGTAGAGGTACTGTACAGTATCTAGATATATGACTACTACTGTTGTAGAGGTACTGTACAGTATCTAGTTATATGACTACTACTACTGTTGTAGAGGTTGTACAGTATCTAGTTATATGAGTACTACTGTGAGGTACTGTACAGTATCTAGTTATATGAGTACTACTGTTGTAGAGGTACTGTACAGTATCTAGTTATATGAGTACTACTGTTGTAGAGGTACTGTACAGTATCTAGTTATATGAGTACTACTGTTGTAGAGGTACTGTACAGTAGTTATATGAGTACTACTGTTGTAGAGGTACTGTACAGTATCTAGATATATGACTACTACTGTTGTAGAGGTACTGTACAGTATCTAGTTATATGACTACTACTACTGTTGTAGAGGTACTGTACAGTATCTAGTTATATGAGTACTACTGTTGTAGAGGTACTGTACAGTATCTAGTTATATGAGTACTACTGTTGTAGAGGTACTGTACAGTATCTAGTTATATGAGTACTACTGTTGTAGAGGTACTGTAAAGTATCTAGTTATATGAGTACTACTGTTGTAGAGGTACTGTACAGTATCTAGTTATATGAGTACTACTGTTGTAGAGGTACTGTACAGTATCTAGTTATATGAGTACTACTGTTGTAGAGGTACTGTACAGTATCTAGTTATATGACTACTACTGTTGTAGGGTTGTACAGTATGTAGTTATATGAGTACTACTGTTGTAGAGGTACTGTACAGTATCTAGTTATATGAGTACTACTGTTGTAGAGGTACTGTACAGTATCTAGATATATGACTACTACTGTTGTAGAGGTAGTGTACAGTATCTAGTTATATGAGTACTACTGTTGTAGAGGTACTGTACAGTATCTAGTTATATGAGTACTACTGTAAAGGTACTGTACAGTATCTAGTTATATGAGTACTACTACTGTTGTAGAGGTACTGTACAGTATCTAGTTATATGAGTACTACTGTTCCTGTTCATACTGTCATGTCCACTCTACCTATCATCACCACGGTCACTATTCATACCCACACCTGGTGGAGATGACATGCGCACACACACACACACACACACACACACACACACACACACACACACACACACACACACACACACACACACACACACACACACACACACACACACACACACACACACACACACACATCCCTCTAAGATCCTTGGAGATGAGTCCTTTGTGGCTCACTGAACGATGTGATATGTCTCCCCCAGCCCCTCTTTGCAGACCACAACCTCCCTGTCCACTTTGTTATCACCAATCACAGGAGCTGAGACTCCACAAGGCCTCTCAGAGTCTGATTGTAGAGGACAGACGAGGGAATGAAGACATAGGAGGGAGGGAGGGAGGGAGGGAGGGAGGGAGGGAGGGAGGGAGGGAGGGAGGGAGGGAGGGAGGGAGGGAGGGAGGGAGGGAGGGAGGGAGGGAGGGATGGAGGGAGGGAGGGAGGGAGGGACTTTAGACCGGGGCCCATAGGGTTAGTAGTGTTGTAGTGTACTACTTTAGACCAGGGCCCATAGGGTTAGTAGTGTAGTGTGTACTACTTTAGACCAGGGCCCATAGGGTTAGTAGTGTAGTAGTGTACTACTTTAGACCAGGGCCCATAGGGTTAGTAGTGTAGTAGTGTACTACTTTAGACCAGGACCCATAGGGTTAGTAGTGTACTACTTTAGACCAGGACCCATAGGGTTAGTAGTGTAGTAGTGTACTACTTTAGACCAGGGCCCATAGGGTTAGTAGTGTAGTAGTGTACTACTTTAGACCAGGACCCATAGGGTTAGTAGTGTAGTAGGGTACTACTTTAGACCAGGGCCCATAGGGTTAGTAGTGTACTACTTTAGACCAGGGCCCATAGGGTTAGTAGTGTGCTACTTTAGACCAGGGCCCATAGGGTTAGTAGTGTAGTAGTGCACTACTTTAGACCAGGACCCATAGGGTTGGTAGTGTACTACTTTAGACCAGGGTCCATAGGGTTAGTAGTGTACTACTTTAGACCAGGGCCCATAGGGTTAGTAGTATACTACTTTAGACCAGGGCCCATAGGGTTAGTAGTACACTACTTTAGACCAGGGCCCATAGGGTTAGTAGTGTACTACTTTAGACCAGGACCCATAGGGTTAGTAGTGTAGTAGTGTACTACTTTAGACCAGGACCCATAGGGTTAGTAGTGTACTACTTTAGACCAGGGCCCATAGGGTGAGTAGTACACTACTTTAGACCAGGGCCCATAGGGTTAGTAGTGTACTACTTTAGACCAGGGCCCATAGGGTTAGTAGTACACTACTTTAGACCAGGGCCCATAGGGTTAGTAGTGTACTACTTTAGACCAGGGCCCATAGGGTTAGTAGTGTACTACTTTAGACCAGGGCCCATAGGGTTAGTAGTGTACTACTTTAGACCAGGGCCCATAGGGTTAGTAGTACACTACTTTAGACCAGGGCCCATAGGGTTAGTAGTACACTACTTTAGACCAGGGCCCATAGGGTTAGTAGTACACTACTTTAGACCAGGGCCCATAGGGTTAGTAGTGTACTACTTTAGACCAGGGCCCATAGGGTTAGTAGTGTACTACTTTAGACCAGGGCCCATAGGGTTAGTAGTGTACTACTTTAGACCAGGGCCCATAGGGTTAGTAGTGTACTACTTTAGACCAGGGCCCATAGGGTTAGTAGTGTAGTAGTGTACTACTTTAGACCAGGGTCCATAGGGTTAGTAGTACACTACTTTAGACCAGGGTCCATAGGGTTAGTAGTATACTACTTTAGACCAGGGCCCATAGGGTTAGTAGTGTACTACTTTAGACCAGGGTCCATAGGGTTAGTAGTGCACTACTTTAGACCAGGGCCCATAGGGTTAGTAGTACACTACTTTAGACCAGGGCCCATAGGGTTAGTAGTGTACTACTTTAGACCAGGGCCCATAGGGTTAGTAGTGCACTACTTTAGACCAGGGCCCATAGGGTTAGTAGTGTGCTACTTTAGACCAGGGCCCAGGGTTAGTAGTACACTACTTTAGACCAGGGCCCATAGGGTTAGTAGTGTAGTACTTTAGACCAGGGCCCATAGGGTTAGTAGTACACTACTTTAGACCAGGGCCCATAGGGTTAGTAGTGCTACTTTAGACCAGGGCCCATAGGGTTAGTAGTACACTACTTTAGACCAGGGCCCATAGGGTTAGTAGTGTACTACTTTAGACCAGGGCCCATAGGGTTAGTAGTGTAGTACTTTAGACCAGGGCCCATAGGGTTAGTAGTGTACTACTTTAGACCAGGGCCCATAGGGTTAGTAGTGCACTACTTTAGACCAGGGCCCATAGGGTTAGTAGTACACTACTTTAGACCAGGGCCCATAGGGTTAGTAGTACCTACTTTAGACCAGGGCCCATAGGGTTAGTAGTGTACTACTTTAGACCAGGGCCCATAGGGTTAGTAGTGTACTACTTTAGACCAGGGCACATAGGGTTAGTAGTGTACTACTTTAGACCAGGGCCCATAGGGTTAGTAGTACACTACCAGACCAGGGCCCATAGGGTTAGTAGTGTAGTAGGGTACTACTTTAGACCAGGGCCCATAGGGTTAGTAGTGTACTACTTTAGACCAGGGCCCATAGGGTTAGTAGTGTAGTATTTAGACCAGGGCCCATAGGGTTAGTAGTACACTACTTTAGACCAGGGCCCATAGGGTTAGTAGTGTAGTAGGGTACTACTTTAGACCAGGGCCCATTAGTAGTGTACTACTTTAGACCAGGGCACATAGGGTTAGTAGTGCACTACTTTAGACCAGGACCCATAGGGTTAGTAGTACACTACTTTAGACCAGGGCCCATAGGGTTAGTAGTGTACTACTTTAGACCAGGGCCCATAGGGTTAGTAGTGTAGTACTTTAGACCAGGGCCCATAGGGTTAGTAGTGTACTACTTTAGACCAGGGCCCATAGGGTTAGTAGTGTAGTACTTTAGACCAGGGCCCATAGGGTTAGTAGTACACTACTAGACCAGGGCCCATAGGGTTAGTAGTGTACTACTTTAGACCAGGGCCCATAGGGTTAGTAATGTACTACTTTAGACCAGGGCCCATAGGGTTAGTAGTGTACTACTTTAGACCAGGGCCCATAGGGTTAGTAGTGTACTACTTTAGACCAGGACCCATAGGGTTAGTAGTACACTACTTTAGACCAGGGCCCATAGGGTTAGTAGTGTAGTACTTTAGACCAGGGCCCATAGGGTTAGTAGTGTACTACTTTAGACCAGTGCCCATAGGGTTAGTAGTATACTACTTTAGACCAGGACCCATAGGGTTAGTATTGTACTACTTTAGACCAGGGCCCATAGGGTTAGTAGTGTGCTACTTTAGACCAGGGCCCATAGGGTTAGTAGTATACTACTTTAGACCAGGGCCCATAGGGTTAGTAGTGTACTACTTTAGACCAGGACCCATAGTAGTGTAGTAGTACTACTTTAGACCAGGGCCCATAGGGTTAGTAGTGTACTACTTTAGACCAGGGCCCATAGGGTTAGTAGTACACTACTTTAGACCAGGGCCCATAGGGTTAGTAGTACACTACTTTATTTGCCCATAGGGTTAGTAGTGTAGTAGGGTACTACTTTAGACCAGGACCCATAGGGTGCCATGGATAAGGGTGTCTTTAGGGATGCAGAACAGATCATTTGAAAAATGGAAGGTGTTTTTTTGGAAAGTCCCATAAATACTATGGCCTTGCCCAGGGCACCATTTTACACCCCAATATACCTATTGGAGACAGAGGGTTGGATTATAGTTATGCCCCTGTGGAGCTGGGACCAGGAACGATAATTACATTTTTATCATGTAAGATTTCAGGGTTTTGAGATGTTCTTTTACAGGAGCAACTAATAAAATCGATATGTAGTCCTTGTCACGGGCTTAAAGATGAGATTAGACGAAACAACGAATAAAAGGCTATTGAATATTTGAATCCCTAAATCCACAGGCTGCGATGGGCCGCATTACATCTGTAGGACATCTGTCCATCCTGCAGGCCGTCCCTGTGGCTTTAAAAACTCAGTTCTGACCCTCCAGTCAGCTGTGGTACAACCTGTTACCTCTGTCTGTTGTAGTGGTTAGAGAGAGAGAGTCTGTTACCTCTGTCTGTTGTAGTGGTTAGAGAGAGAGAGAGAGAGACTGTTACCTCTGTCTGTTGTAGTGGTTAGAGAGAGAGAGACTGTTACCTCTGTCTGTTGTAGTGGTTAGAGAGAGAGACTGTTACCTCTGTCTGTTGTAGTGGTTAGAGAGAGAGAGACTGTTACCTCTGTCTGTTGTAGTGGTTAGAGAGAGAGAGAGACTGTTACCTCTGTCTGTTGTAGTGGTTAGAGAGAGAGACTGTTACCTCTGTCTGTTGTAGTGGTTAGAGAGAGAGACTGTTACCTCTGTCTGTTGTAGTGGTGAGAGAGAGAGACTGTTACCTCTGTCTGTTGTAGTGGTTAGAGAGAGAGAGAGAGACTGTTACCTCTGTCTGTTGTAGTGGTTAGAGAGAGAGACTGTTACCTCTGTCTGTTGTAGTGGTTAGAGAGAGAGAGAGAGACTGTTACCTCTGTCTGTTGTAGTGGTGAGAGAGAGAGAGAGAGAGAGAGAGAGAGAGAGAGAGAGAGAGAGAGAGAGAGAGAGAGAGAGAGAGAGAGAGAGAGAGAGAGGCCAAAGGACTCCACTCCACAGTAGCAGCAGCAGTGGATCCTCTGTGTGTGTGTCCCTGTGTGTGTGTGTGTGTGTGTGTGTGTGTGTGTGTGTGTGTGTGTGTGTGTGTGTGTGTGTGTGTGTGTGTGTGTGTGTGTGTGTGTGTGTGTGTGTGTGTGTGTCACTGTGCTGTCCTCTGTCTCTACCTGGTTGACTTTGTCCTTCCCTCTATCTGCTGCTGAGGGGCTGGATTGGTCCTGTCATGTCCCCTGGTCTCCCTCTGAATCACACACACACTCACACACACACACACACACGTGAACACACACACACGTGAACACACACACACACACACACGTGAACACACACACACACACACACACACACACACACACACACACACACACACACACACACACACACACACACACACACGTGAACACACACACACACACACACACACACACACACACACACACACACACACACACACGTGAACACACACACACACACACACACGTGAACACACACATATAAATACATAGTTGTTGTTGTTGTTTGTTGTGTCCAGTAGACCTGCATGGGGACTGACTGACTCACTGGTGTTTTTTCTCTTCTCATCACTGGTGCAGAGGAATGGACTCATCATAATTAATTATCATTCTATATATAATTATTACATAGCATTATTACCTACCATTTATAACTACCATTATTAACTACCATTATTGCCTACCTGTATTAACTACCATTAATACCTACCATTATTACCTACCGTTATCACCTACCATTATTACCTACCATCATTACCTACCATTATTACCTACAATTATTACCTACCATTATCACCTACCATTAATACCTACCATTATTACCTACCATTATTACCTACCATTATCACCTACCATTATTACCTACCATTATTACCTACCAGTATTACCTACCATTATTACCTACCATTATCACCTACCATTATCACCTACCATTATTACCTACCATTATCGCCTAACATTAATACCTACCATTAATACCTACCATTATTACCTAACATTATTACCTGTCATTATTACCTACTTTATTAACTACCATTATTACCTACCGGTATTAACTACCATTATTACCTACCGTGATTGCATACCATTGTTAACTAACTTCATTACCTACGTTATTACCTACCATTAATACCTACAATTATTACATACTGTTATTAACTGTTACGATCCCCAGTTTGTGTATTTGCATGTGTTTATTTCAGGAAATGGCTGATTGGTCGACTCCATGGCTAATTGGAGAGCTGACCCCGCCCCTCGTCAAGACGCAGCTGTCTCCAATTACCCATTCATTCTGAAGTTACATAAAAGCCAGTGTTCTGTTCAGGAGGGAGATCATTGCTGGGAGGTCATTGCTGAGAGGTCATTGCTGGGAGGTCATTGCTGAGAGGTCATTGCTGGGAGGTCATTGCTGGGAGATTGAATGTGAGGGAGATCATTGCTGAGAGGTCATTGCTGAGAGAGGAGGCTGGTGGCTGAGAGAGGAGGCTGATGGCTGAGAGAGGAGGCTGATGGCTGAGAGAGGAGGCTGATGGCTGAGAGAGGAGGCTGATGGCTGAGAGAGGAGGCTGATGGCTGTGGATAATGTACTTTGTTAGTTGTTGGTAGCAGTTGGTATGTTCTGTGAGTTTGTTGCTCAGATAGAGCTTATTTCATGTCCTTTGTTTCTTAGTTTGTTACTTTGAGAAATTATTTGTTCTCCTGTTTCATTTGTTCCCAGGGGGAAGAGGAAGGCACCTAGGGAGTGCTTAGGAAGAGGCCCGCGGGCATACATATACCTGTAGCATATTCACTGTCTAGGCCCACTAGGTAAGACCTGGGCGGACCACCCCTGTATTCTGGTTAGGGCACCAGGTGGTGCTAAATTAGGTAAGTCGTTGGTAGGCAGGTTAGATAGAACAGGGTAGGTTCTGTAAGTAGTGGGTAGGCAGGTTAGATAGCCAGAGGGTAGGTTAGGTAAGTAGTGGGTTGGCAGGTAAGATAGGAGAGGGTAGGTTAGGTAAGTAGTGGGTAGGCAGGTAAGATCGGAGAGAGGAGGCTTTGAGATTTACTTTCTCTGCATTGGTTCCGTCCAGCCCTTTTCCCCATATTACCGTTAAAGGAATAAAGTCCTTGTAAACGGTACCACATTCTGCCTGTTGTCATCCTTACTCACGCCAACAGTCCAGACCTCTTTCACTTCACGGAGAGTTTAGTTGTAGCAGGGTGTTGCGTCCTCTTCATAGAACTACGTAACGTTAACTACCATTATTACCTACTGTTATTACCTACCAGTATTACCTACCATTATTACCTACCATTATTACCTACCATTATTACCTACCATTATTAACCACCGTTATTACTTACCATTATTACCTACTGTTATTACCTACCATTATTACCTACCATTATTACCTACCATTATTACCTAGTGTTATTACCTACTGTTATTACCTAGTGTTATTACCTACTGTTATTACCTACTGTTATTACCTACTGTTATTACCTACTGTTATTACCTACTGTTATTACCTAGTGTTATTACCTACTGTTATTACCTAGTGTTATTACCTACTGTTATTACCTACTGTTATTACCTACTGTTATTACCTACTGTTATTACCTAGTGTTATTGCCTACTGTTATTAATAATAATATAATAATATATGCCATTTAGCAGACGCTTTTATCCAAAGCGGGGCTTTGGCAAAGTTACAGTCATGTGTGCATACATTCTACGTATGGGTGGTCCCGGGAATATGTGTCTCAGCCTCCAGTATTTATGCTGCAATAGTCGGGGACCTAAGGTCAGTCTGTTATATCTGGAGTATTTCTCCTGTCTTACCAAGGTGTCCTGTGTGAATTGGAAAGTATTCCCTCTCTCTCTCTCTCTGTCTCTCTCTCTCTCAGGACCTGAGCCCTAGGATCATACCACAGGACAACTGTTCTGCCTTCCTCTCTCTCTCTCTCCTGATGACGTCTTGCTTTCCCCAGTCCAGCTGGTAGTGCTGCTGCTCCAGTTTCAACTGTTCTGCCTGCAGCTATGGAACCCTGACCTGTACACTGGACGTGCTACCTGTCCCAGACCTGCTGTTTTCAACTCTCTGGAGACAGCAGGAGCGGTAGAGATACTCTCAATGATCGGCTATGAAAAGCCAACTGACATTTAGTCCTGAGGTGCTGACCTGTCGCACCCTCTACAACCACTGTGATTATTATTATTTGACCCTGCTGGTCATCTATGTACATTTGAACATCTTGGCCATGTTCTGTTATAATCTCCACCCAGCACAGCCAGAAAAGGACTGGCCACCCTCATAGCCTGGTTCCCCTCTACCCGGCACAGCCAGAAGAGGACTGGCCACCCCTCAGAGCCTGGTTCCTCTCTACCCGGCACAGCCAGAAGAGGACTGGCCACCCTCATAGCCTGGTTCCTCTCTACCCGGTACAGTCAGAAGAGGACTGGCCACCCCTCATAGCCTGGTTCCTCTCTACCTGGTACAGTCAGAAGAGGACTGGCCACCCCTCATAGCCTGGTTCCTCTCTACCCGGCACAGCCAGAAGAGGACTGGCCACCCTCAGAGCCTGGTTCCTCTCTACCCGGCACAGCCAGAAGAGGACTGGCCACCCTCATAGCCTGGTTCCTCTCTACCTGGTACAGTCAGAAGAGGACAGGCCACCCCTCATAGCCTGGTTCCTCTCTACCCGGTACAGTCAGAAGAGGACAGGCCACCCCTCATAGCCTGGTTCCTCTCTAGGTTTCTTCTTAGCTTCCTGCCTTCTAGTGGAGTTTTTCCACTGTGTTTCTACATCTGCTTTGCTCTTTGGGGTTTTATAAATACATTTGATTGAATGATTATCAAGTCCCATTATTAACCAGTGTTTAGTGTGTCTTACAACGTGACTCAGTGAAACATCTGTGGTTGGTTATTAAAGATGATGAGCAGCGGAGCTGACTAACAGGCTAATGGAGGACAGAGTCAAGGCTCCACACACACACACACACACACGCACACAAACGTGGGTGACGAACAACCTCATGAGATGTAATTTGGAACCACAGGCGCTCTGCTGTAGAGAATCAACACATGCTGTTCTTCATATGATGTGGTAACCTGGTAACCCTGGAACAGGAAGTAACATATTGATCTTCATATGATGTGGTAACCTGGTAACCCTGGAACAGGAAGTAACATAGTGATCTTCATATGATGTGGTAACCTGGTAACCCTGGAACAGGAAGTAACATATTGATCTTCATATGATGTGGTAACCTGGTAACCCTGGAACAGGAAGTAACATAGTGTTCTTCATATGATGTGGTAACCCTGGAACAGGAAGTAACATAGTGTTCTTCATATGATGTGGTAACCTGGTAACCCTGGAACAGGAAGTAACATAGTGTTATTCATATGATGTTCCTAACCCTGGAACAGGAAGTAACATATTGTTCTTCATATGATGTGGTAACCTGGTAACCCTGGAACAGGAAGTAACATAGTGATCTTCATATGATGTGGTAACCTGGTAACCCTGGAACAGGAAGTAACATAGTGATCTTCATATGATGTGGTAACCTGGAACAGGAAGTAACATATTGTTCTTCATATGATGTGGTAACCTGGTAACCCTGGAACAGGAAGTAACATAGTGTTCTTCATATGATGTGGTAACCTGGAACAGGAAGTAACATATTGTTCTTCATATGATGTGGTAACCTGGTAACCCTGGAACAGGAAGTAACATAGTGTTCTTCATATGATGTGGTAACCTGGAACAGGAAGTAACATAGTGTTCTTCATATGATGTGGTAAACCTGGAACAGGAAGTAACATAGTGTTCTTCATATGATGTGGTAACCTGGAACAGGAAGTAACATAGTGTTCTTCATATGATGTGGTAACCTGGTAACCCTGGAACAGGAAGTAACATAGTGTTCTTCATATGATGTGGTAACCTGGTAACCCTGGAACAGGAAGTAACATAGTGTTCTTTGCTGTTCTTTGCTGTTTGGGGTTTTAGGCTGGGTTTCTGTACAGCACTTCGAGATATCAGCTGATGGACGAAGGGCTATATAAATAAATTTGATTTGATTTGATTAGATTTGTTCTTCATATGATGTGGCAACCTGGTAACCCTGGAACAGGAAGTAACATAATGATCTTCATATGATGTGGTAATCCTGGAACAGGAAGTAACATAGTGTTCTTCATATGATGTGGTAACCTGGTAACCCTGTAACAGGAAGTAACATAGTGTTCTTCCTATGATGTGGTAACCTGGAACAGGAAGTAGCATATTGTTCTTCATATGATGTGGTAACCTGGTAACCCTGGAACAGGAAGTAACATAGTGTTCTTCATATAATGTGGTAACCTGGAACAGGAAGTAACATATTGTTCTTCATATGATGTGGTAACCTGGTAACCCTGTAACAGGAAGTAACATAGTGATCTTCATATGATGTGGTAACCTAGTAACCCTGGAACAGGAAGTAACATAGTGATCTTCATATGATGTGGTAACCCTGGAACAGGAAGTAACATATTGATCTTCATATGATGTGGTAACCTGGTAACCCTGGAACAGGAAGTAACATATTGATCTTCATATGATGTGGTAACCTGGTAACCCTGGAACAGGAAGTAACATAGTGATCTTCATATGATGTGGTAACCTGGAACAGGAAGTAACATAGTGTTCTTCATATGATGTGGTAACCTGGAACAGGAAGTAACATAGTGATCTTCATATGATGTGGTAATCCTGGAACAGGAAGTAACATATTGTTCTTCATATGATGTGGTAACCCTGGAACAGGAAGTAACGTAGTGATCTTCATATGATGTGGTAACCTGGAACAGGAAGTAACATAGTGTTCTTCATATGATGTGGTAACCTGGAACAGGAAGTAACATAGTGATCTTCATATGATGTGGTAATCCTGGAACAGGAAGTAACGTAGTGATCTTCATATGATGTGGTAACCTGGAACAGGAAGTAACGTAGTGATCTTCATATGATGTGGTAATCCTGGAACAGGAAGTAACGTAGTGATCTTCATATGATGTGGTAACCTGGAACAGGAAGTAACGTAGTGATCTTCATATGATGTGGTAACCTGGAACAGGAAGTAACGTAGTGATCTTCATATGATGTGGTAATCCTGGAACAGGAAGTAACGTAGTGATCTTCATATGATGTGGAGTAACCTGGAACAGGAAGTAACGTAGTGATCTTCATATGATGTGGTAACCTGGAACAGGAAGTAACATAGTGTTCTTCATATGATGTGGTAACCTGGAACAGGAAGTAACATAGTGATCTTCATATGATGTGGTAATCCTGGAACAGGAAGTAACATATTGTTCTTCATATGATGTGGTAACCCTGGAACAGGAAGTAACATAGTGATCTTCATATGATGTGGTAATCCTGGAACAGGAAGTAACATATTGTTCTTCATATGATGTGGTAACCCTGGAACAGGAAGTAACGTAGTGATCTTCATATGATGTGGTAATCCTGGAACAGGAAGTAACATATTGTTCTTCATATGATGTGGTAACCTGGTAACCCTGGAACAGGAAGTAGAGATATTGTTCTTCATATGATGTGGTAACCTGGTAACCCTGGAACAGGAAGTAACATAGTGATCTTCATATGATGTGGTAACCTGGAACAGGAAGTAACATAGTGTTCTTCATATGATGTGGTAACCTGGTAACCCTGGAACAGGAAGTAACATAGTGATCTTCATATGATGTGGTAACCCTGGAACAGGAAGTAACATAGTGTTCTTCATATGATGTGGTAACCCTGGAACAGGAAGTAACATAGTGTTCTTCATATGATGTGGTAACCTGGTAACCCTGGAACAGGAAGTAACATAGTGATCTTCATATGATGTGGTAACCTGGTAACCCTGGAACAGGAAGTAACATAGTGATCTTCATATGATGTGGTAACCTGGAACAGGAAGTAACATAGTGTTCTTCATATGATGTGGTAACCTGGTAACCCTGGAACAGGAAGTAACATAGTGATCTTCATATGATGTGGTAACCTGGAACAGGAAGTAACATAGTGTTCTTCATATGATGTGGTAACCTGGTAACCCTGGAACAGGAAGTAACATAGTGTTCTTCATATGATGTGGTAACCTGGAACAGGAAGTAACATAGTGTTCTTCATATGATGTGGTAACCTGGAACAGGAAGTAACATAGTGTTCTTCATGTGATGTGGTAACCTGGAACAGGAAGTAACATAGTGTTCTTCATATGATGTGGTAACCTGGTAACCCTGGAACAGGAAGTAACATAGTGATCTTCATATGATGTGGTAACCTGGTAACCCTGGAACAGGAAGTAACATAGTGTTCTTTGCTGTTCTTTGCTGTTTGGGGTTTTAGGCTGGGTTTCTGTACAGCACTTCGAGATATCAGCTGATGGACGAAGGGCTATATAAATAAATTTGATTTGATTTGATTAGATTTGTTCTTCATATGATGTGGTAACCTGGTAACCCTGGAACAGGAAGTAACATAGTGATCTTCATATGATGTGGTAATCCTGGAACAGGAAGTAACATAGTGTTCTTCATATGATGTGGTAACCTGGTAACCCTGTAACAGGAAGTAACATAGTGTTCTTCCTATGATGTGGTAACCTGGAACAGGAAGTAGCATATTGTTCTTCATATGATGTGGTAACCTGAAACCCTGGAACAGGAAGTAACATAGTGTTCTTCATATGATGTGGTAACCTGGTAACCCTGGAACAGGAAGACTAACGTAGTGATCTTCATATGATGTGGTAACCTGGTAACCCAAACAGGAAGAACGTAGTGATCTTCATATGATGTGGTAACCTAGTAACCCTGGAACAGGAAGTAACATAGTGATCTTCATATGATGTGGTAACCCTGGAACAGGAAGTAACATATTGATCTTCATATGATGTGGTAACCTGGTAACCCTGGAACAGGAAGTAACATATTGATCTTCATATGATGTGGTAACCTGGTAACCCTGGAACAGGAAGTAACATAGTGATCTTCATATGATGTGGTAACCTGGAACAGGAAGTAACATAGTGTTCTTCATATGATGTGGTAACCTGGAACAGGAAGTAACATAGTGATCTTCATATGATGTGGTAATCCTGGAACAGGAAGTAACATATTGTTCTTCATATGATGTGGTAACCCTGGAACAGGAAGTAACGTAGTGATCTTCATATGATGTGGTAACCTGGAACAGGAAGTAACATAGTGTTCTTCATATGATGTGGTAACCTGGAACAGGAAGTAACATAGTGTTCTTCATATGATGTGGTAATCCTGGAACAGGAAGTAACATAGTGTTCTTCATATGATGTGGTAACCTGGAACAGGAAGTAACGTAGTGATCTTCATATGATGTGGTAATCCTGGAACAGGAAGTAACATAGTGTTCTTCATATGATGTGGTAACCTGGAACAGGAAGTAACGTAGTGATCTTCATATGATGTGGTAACCTGGAACAGGAAGTAACGTAGTGATCTTCATATGATGTGGTAACCTGGAACAGGAAGTAACGTAGTGATCTTCATATGATGTGGTAACCTGGAACAGGAAGTAACGTAGTGATCTTCATATGATGTGGTAACCTGGAACAGGAAGTAACATAGTGTTCTTCATATGATGTGGTAACCTGGAACAGGAAGTAACATAGTGATCTTCATATGATGTGGTAATCCTGGAACAGGAAGTAACATATTGTTCTTCATATGATGTGGTAACCCTGGAACAGGAAGTAACATAGTGATCTTCATATGATGTGGTAATCCTGGAACAGGAAGTAACATATTGTTCTTCATATGATGTGGTAACCCTGGAACAGGAAGTAACGTAGTGATCTTCATATGATGTGGTAATCCTGGAACAGGAAGTAACATATTGTTCTTCATATGATGTGGTAACCTGGTAACCCTGGAACAGGAAGTAGCATATTGTTCTTCATATGATGTGGTAACCTGGTAACCCTGGAACAGGAAGTAACGTAGTGATCTTCATATGATGTGGTAATCCTGGAACAGGAAGTAACATATTGTTCTTCATATGATGTGGTAACCTGGTAACCCTGGAACAGGAAGTAGCATATTGTTCTTCATATGATGTGGTAACCTGGTAACCCTGGAACAGGAAGTAACGTAGTGATCTTCATATGATGTGGTAAACCTGGAACAGGAAGTAACATATTGTTCTTCATATGATGTGGTAACCTGGTAACCCTGTAACAGGAAGTAACATAGTGTTCTTCATATGATGTGGTAACCTGGAACAGGAAGTAACATAGTGTTCTTCATATGATGTGGTAACCTGGTAACCCTGTAACAGGAAGTAACATATTGTTCTTCATATGATGTGGTAAACCTGGTAACCCTGGAACAGGAAGTAACATAGTGTTCTTCATGTGATGTGGTAACCTGGAACAGGAAGTAACATAGTGTTCTTCATATGATGTGGTAACCTGGTAACGCTGGAACAGGAAGTAACATAGTGTTCTTCATATGATGTGGTAACCTGGTAACCCTGTAACAGGAAGTAACATAGTGTTCTTCCTATGATGTGGTAACCTGGAACAGGAAGTAGCATATTGTTCTTCATATGATGTGGTAACCTGGTAACCCTGGAACAGGAAGTAACATAGTGTTCTTCATATGATGTAGTAACCTGGTAACCCTGGAACAGGAAGTAACATAGTGTTCTTCATATGATGTGGTAACCTGGAACAGGAAGTAACATAGTGTTCTTCATATGATGTGGTAACCTGGTAACCCTGGAACAGGAAGTAACATAGTGTTCTTCATATGATGTGGTAACCCTGGAACAGGAAGTAACATAGTGTTCTTCATATGATGTGGTAACCTGGTAACCCTGGAACAGGAAGTAACATATTGTTCTTCATATGATGTGGTAACCCTGGAACAGGAAGTAACATAGTGTTCTTCATATGATGTGGTAACCTGGTAACCCTGGAACAGGAAGTAACATAGTGTTCTTCATATGATGTGGTAACCTGGTAACCCTGGAACAGGAAGTAACATATTGTTCTTCATATGATGTGGTAACCCTGGAACAGGAAGTAACATAGTGTTCTTCATATGATGTGGTAACCTGGTAACCCTGGAACAGGAAGTAACATAGTGTTCTTCATATGATGTGGTAACCCTGGAACAGGAAGTAACATAGTGTTCTTCATATGATGTGGTAACCTGGAACAGGAAGTAACATAGTGTTCTTCATATGATGTGGTAACCTGGAACAGGAAGTAACATAGTGTTCTTCATATGATGTGGTAACCTGGAACAGGAAGTAACATAGTGTTCTTCATATGATGTGGTAATCTGGTAACCCTGGAACAGGAAGTAACATAGTGTTCTTCATATGATGTGGCAATCTGGTAACCCTGGAACAGGAAGTAACGTAGTGTTCTTCATATGATGTGGTAACCTGGAACAGGAAGTAGCATAGTGTTCTTCATATGATGTGGTAACCTGGTAACCCTGGAACAGGAAGTAACATAGTGTTCTTCATATGATGTGGTAACCTGGAACAGGAAGTAACATAGTGTTCTTCATATGATGTGGTAACCTGGTAACCCTGGAACAGGAAGTAACATAGTGTTCTTCCTATGATGTGGTAACCTGGAACAGGAAGTAACATAGTGTTCTTCATATGATGTGGTAACCTGGTAACCCTGGAACAGGAAGTAACATATTGTTCTTCATATGAAGAACAATATGTGGTGTCAGGAAAATAACCTCACACTCAACGTCAACAAAACTAAGGAGATGATTGTGGACTTCAGGAAACAGCAGAGGGAACACCCCCCTATCCACATCGATGGAACAGTAGTGGAGAGGGTAGCAAGTTTTAAGTTCCTCTGCATACACATCACAGACAAACTGAATTGGTCCACTCACACAGACAGCATCGTGCAGAAGGCGCAGCTCAGGAGGCTGAAGAAATTTGGCTTGTCACCAAAAGCACTCACAAACTTCTACAGATGCACAATCGAGAGCATCCTGGCGGGCTGTATCACCGCCTGGTACGGCAACTGCTCGGCCCACAACCGTAAGGCTCTCTAGAGGGTAGTGAGGTCTGCACAACGCATCACCGGGGGCAAACTACCTGCCCTCCAGGACACCTACACCACCCGATGTTACAGGAAGGCCATAAAGATCATCAAGGACATCAACCACCCGAACCACTGCCTGTTCACCCCGCTATCATCCAGAAGGCGAGGTCAGTACAGGTGCATCAAAGCTGGGACCAAGAGACTGAAAAACAGCTTCTATCTCAAGGCCATCAGACTGTTAAACAGCCACCACTAACATTGAGTGGCTGCTGCCAACACACTGACTGACAACTCCAGCCACTTTAATAATGGGAATTGATGGGAAATTATGTAAAATATATCACTAGCCACTTTAAACAATGCTACCTTATATAATGTTACTTACCCTACATTATTCATCTCATATGCATACGTATATACTGTACTCTATATCATCGACTGCATCCTTATGTAATACATGTATCACTAGCCACTTTAACTATGCCACTTTGTTTACATACTCATCTTATACGTATATACTGTACTCAATACCATCTACTGTATCTTGCCTATGCTGCTCTGTACCATCACTCATTCATATATCCTTATGTACATATTCTTTATCCCCTTACACTGTGTATAAGACAGTAGTTTAGGAATTGTTAGTTAGATTACTTGTTGGTTATTACTGCATTGTCGGAACTAGAAGCACAAGCATTTCGCTACACTCGCATTAACATCTGCTAACCATGTGTATGTGACAAATAAAATTTGATTTGATTTGATGATGTGGTAACCTGGTAACCCTGGAATGGGAAGTCACGTGTGTGTGTTCTGGTGCCAAGCTCTTTGTAGTGATTAGATGAAAGTACACTAAACCAGGCTGCTGGGCGTATTTCTGGCGACAGAGAGAGAGAGAGAGAGAGCAGCGGGCTGAGGAAAGAGAAGAACAGAGAGGATCCACTATGTTCATGTCCACGTCCTGGAGGAGACCAGCGGGCTGAGGAAAGAGAAGAACAGAGAGGATCCACTCCTGTCACGTCATGTCCACGTCCTGGAGGAGACCAGCGGGCTGAGGAAAGAGAAGAACAGAGAGGATCCACTATGTTCATGTCCAGGGAGGAGACCAGCGGGCTGGGAAAGAGAAGAACAGAGAGGATCCACTATGTTCATGTCCAGGTCCTGAGGAAGCAGAGGAAGGAGAAGAACAGAGAGGATCCACTATGTTCATGTCCAGGTCCTGGAGGAGACCAGCGGGCTGAGGAAAGAGAAGAACAGAGAGGATCCACTATGTTCATGTCCAGGTCCTGGAGGAGACCAGCGGGCTGAGGAAAGAGAAGAACAGAGAGGATCCACTATGTTCATGTCCAGGTCCTGGAGGAGACCAGCGGGCTGAGGAAAGAGAAGAACAGAGAGGATCCACTATGTTCATGTCCAGGTCCTGGAGGAGACCAGCGGGCTGAGGAAAGAGAAGAACAGAGAGGATCCACTATGTTCATGTCCAGGTCCTGGAGGAGAGCAGCGGGCTGAGGAAAGAGAAGAACAGAGAGGATCCACGTCCTGTCACGTCATGTCCACGTCCTGGAGGAGACCATGTGACATTGAGGATGAATTACTTTTCTTCTCATTTAAAATGCTGCTCCGGTACCTGAAAAAAATCTAAATAATATAATCATTGCTTTGCACAAAAAGGGCTTCACAGGCAAGGATATTTCTGCCAGTAAGATCGCACCTCAATCAACCATTTATCGGATCATCAAGAACTTCAGGGAGAGTGGTTCAATTGTTGTGAAGAAGGCTTCAGGGCGCGCAAGAAAGTCCAGCAAGCGCCAGGACCGTCTCCTAAAGTTGATTCAGCTGCGAGATCGGGGCACCACCAGTACAGAGCTTGCTCAGGAATGGCAGCAGGCAGGTGTGAGTGCATCTGTACGCACAGTGAGACAAAGACTTTTGGAGGATGGCCTGGTGTCAAGAAGGGCAGCAAAGAAGCCACTTCTCTCCAGGGAAAACATAATTGACAGACTGATATTCTGCAGAAGGTACAGGGATTGGACTGCTGAGGACTGGGGTGAAGTCGTTTTCTCTGATGAATCCCCTTTCCGATTGTTTGGGGCATCCGGATAAAAGCTTGTCCGGAGAAGACAAGGTGAGTGCTACCATCAGTCCTGTGTCATGCCAACAGTAAAGCATCCTGAGACCAATGGAGTGGGCTCACTCACAATTCTGCCTCAGAACACAGCCATGAATAAAGAATGGTACCAACACATCCTCCGAGAGCATCTTCTCCCAACCACCCAGGAACAGTTTGGTGATGAACAATGCCTTTTCCAGCATGATGGAGCACCTCGCCATGAGGCATAAGTGATAACTAAGTGGCTCGGGGGAACAAAACATCGATATTTTGGGTCTATCGCCAGGAAACTCCCCAGACCTTAATCCCATTGAGAACTTGTGGTCAATCCTCAAGAGGCGGGTGGAGAAACAAAAACCCACAAATTCTAACAAACTCCAAGCATTGATTATGATTATTATTAATTATGCAAGAATGGGCTGCCATCAGTCAGGATGTGGCTCAGAAGTTAATTGACAGCATGCCAGGGCGGATTGCAGAGGTCTTGAAAAAGAAGGGTCAACACTGCAAATATTGACTCTTTGCATCAACTTCATGTAATTGTCAATAAAAGCCTTTGACACTTATGAAATGCTTGTAATTATACTTCAGTATTCCATAGTAACATCTGACAAAAAATACCTAAAGACACTGAGACAGCAAACTTTGTGGAAATTAATATTTGTGTCATTCTCAAACCTTTTGGCCACGACTGTACATGTGGAGGTATGGGGTTACCTTCCTTCAAAGTAGCCTAAACCCCAACATATCGTGGAGCCAATCATTGTATAGAGACATTGGAACCAGTAGCCTTATATTAGCATCCCGTGCTAGTTGATGATAATCCTAGTCATATTAGCATCCCGTGCTAGTTGATGACAATCCTAGTCATATTAGCATATCGTGCTAGTTGATGATAATCCTAGTCATATTAGCATCCCGTGCTAGTTGATGATAATCCTAGTCATATTAGCATCCCGTGCTAGTTGATGACAATCCTAGTCATATTAGCATCCTAGTTGATGACAATCCTAGTCATATTAGCATCCCGTGCTAGTTGATGACAATCCTAGTCAAATCCCGTAGCATCCATCATGCAATCCTAGTTGATGATAATCCTAGTCATATTAGCATCCCACAATCCTAGCTAGTTGATGATAAATCCTAGTCATATTAGCATCCCCTACGCTATCATGTTGATGATAATCCTAGTCATATTAGCATCCTAGTTGATGACAATCCTAGTCATATTAGCATCCCGAGTTGATGACAATCCTAGTCATATTAGCATATCATGCTAGTTGATGACAATCCTAGTCTAGTCCCGTGATATAAATCCTAGTCATATTAGCATCCCACGCTAGTTGATGATAATCCTAGTCATAGCATCCCGTGAGTTGATGACAATCCTAGTCATATTAGCATATCATTAGCATCATATCGTGCTAGTTGATGACAATCCTAGTCATATTAGCATCCCGTGCTAGTTGATGACAATCCTAGTCATATCAGCATCCCGTGCATGCTTGATGATAATCCTAGTCATATTAGCATCCCGTGCTAGTTGATGATAATCCTAGTCATATTAGCATCCCAATGCATATTAGCATTGATTGATGAAATCCTAGTCATATTAGCATCCCGTGCTAGTTGATGACAATCCTAGTCATATTAGCATCCTAGTCATGCATATCATGTTGATGATAATCCTAGTCATATTAGCATCCCGTGCTAGTTGATGACAATCCTAGTCATATTAGCATCCCATGCTAGTTGATGATAATCCTAGTCATATTAGCATCCCATGCTAGTTGATGATAATCCTAGTCATATTAGCATCCCATGCTAGTTGATGACAATCCTAGTCATATTAGCATCCCGTGCTAGTTGATGACAATCCTAGTCATATTAGCATCCCGTGCTAGTTGATGACAATCCTAGTCATATTAGCATATCCTCAAAGCCTAGTCATGCATCCCGTGCTATGACAATCCTAGTCATATTAGCATCCCGTGCATTGATGACAATGCTAGTCATATTAGCATCCCGTGCTAGTTGATGACAATCCTAGTCATATTAGCATCCCGTGCTAGTTGATGATAATCCTAGTCATATTAGCATATCATGCTAGTTGATGACAATCCTAGTCATATTAGCATCCCGTGCTAGTTGATGATAATCCTAGTCATATTAGCATATCGTGCTAGTTGATGACAATCCTAGTCATATTAGCATCCCGTGCACAGTACCAGTCGAAAGTTTGGACACACCTACCCATTGAAAGGTTTTTCTTTATTTTCACTATTTTCTACATTGTAGAATTATAATGAAGACATCAAAACTATGAAATAACACATGAAATCATGTAGTAACCAAAAAAGGCCTGATTCACGCCAGTCTCCTCTGAACAGTTGATGTTGAGATGTGTCTGTTACTTGAACTCTGTGAAGTATTTATTTGGGCTGCAATTTGAGGTGCAGTTAACTGAGGTGAACGTGTCCTCTGCAGCAGAGGTAACTCTGGGTCTTCCTTTCCTGTGTCAGTCCTCCCGAGAGCCAGTTTCATCAGAGCCCTTGATGGTTTTTGCGACTGCACTTGAAGAAACTTTTGAAGTTCTTGACATTTTTCGGATTGACTTACCTTCATGTCTTAAAGTAATGATGGAGCTGTCATTTCTCTTTGCTTATTTGAGCTGTTCTTGCCATAATAAGGACTTGGTCTTTTACCAAATAGGGCTCTTCTGTACACCACCCCTACCTTGTCACAACACAACCGATTGGCTCAAACGCGTTAAGATGGAAAGAAAATCCACAAATGTGCATTTAACAAGGCACACCTGTTAATTGAAATGCATTCCAGGTGACTACCTCATGAAGCTGGTCGAGAGAATGACAAGAGTTGTCATCAAGGCACTTTTTTTGGTTACTATATGATTCCATATGTGCTATTTCATAGCTTTGATGTCTTCACTATTATTCTGCAATGTAGAAAATAGTTAAAATAAAGTAATCCCTTGAATGAGTAGGCGATTCCAATCTTTTAATTGGTCAACCAGATTGAAACAGTCTGCCGATACGTCCCTTCTGGCCAGCTGACTGGTACTATCTGGCCAGCTGACCCCTCTAGCTGGCTGACTGGTCCTATCTGGCTGGACGACTGGTCCTATCTGGCCGGCTGACTGGTCCTATCTGGCTGGACGACTGGTCCTATCTGGCTGGCTGACTGGTCCTATCTGGCTGGATGACTGGTCCTATCTGGCCAGCTGACTGGTCCTATCTGGCTGGACGACTGGTCCTATCTAGCTGGCTGACTGGTCCTATCTGGCTGGACGACTGGTCCTATCTGGCCGGATGACTGGTCCTATCTGGCTGGACGACTGGTCCTATCTAGCTGGCTGACTGGTCCTATCTGGCTGGACGACAGGTCCTATCTGGCCAGCTGACCCCTCTAGCTGGCTGACTGGTCCTATCTGGCCGGCTGACTGGTCCTATCTGGCTGGACGACTGGTACTATCTGGCCAGCTGACCCCTCTAGCTGGCTGACTGGTCCTATCTGGCTGGACGACTGGTCCTATCTGGCCAGCTGACCCCTCTAGCTGGCTGACTGGTCCTATCTGGCTGGACGACTGGTCCTATCTAGCTGGCTGACTGGTCCTATCTGGCTGGACGACTGGTCCTATCTGGCCGGCTGACTGGTCCTATCTGGCTTGCCGTCTGGTACTATCGGGCTGGCCGACTGGTTCCATGAAAACTGCAGCTTGCAGTTACAGCTTATTTTGCGCTGGGTAGAGAGACTCGTGGGGTGAAAGGTAGAGGGTAGGATAGGAGACAGGAGAGATGTAGAGGGTACGATAGGAGACAGGAGAGAGAGAGGTAGAGGGTAGGATAGGAGACAGGAGAGATAGAGGTAGAGGGTAGGATAGGAGACATTTAAGACATTTACATTTTTTACATTTACATTTAAGTCATTTAGCCGCTCTTATCCAGAGCGACTTACAAATTGGTGCATTCACCTTATGACATCCAGTGGAACAGCCACTTTACAATAGTGCATCTAAATCTTTTAAGGGGGTGAGAAGGATTACTTTATCCTATCCTAGGTATTCCTTAAAGAGGTGGGGTTTCAGGTGTCTCCGGAAGGTGGTGATTGACTCCGCTGTCCTGGCGTCGTGAGGGAGTTTGTTCCACCATTGGGGGCCAGAGCAGCGAACAGTTTTGACTGGGCTGAGCGGGAACTGTACTTCCTCAGTGGTAGGGATGGGTTAGGGTTAGGGTTAGGGTTAGGGTTAGGGTTAGGGTTAGGGTTAGGGTTAGGGTTAGGGTTAGGGTTAGGGTTAGGGTTAGGCGAGCAGGCCAGAGGTGGATGAACGCAGTGCCCTTGTTTGGGTGTAGGGCCTGATCAGAGCCTGGAGGTACTGAGCTTCCCCTCACAGCTCCGTGAAGCACCATGGTCTTGTAGCGGATGTGAGCTTCAACTGGAAGCCAGTGGAGAGAGCGGAGGAGCGGGGTGACGTGAGAGAACATGGGAAGGTTGAACACCAGACGGGCTGCGGCGTTCTGGATGAGTTGTAGGGGTTTAATGGCACAGGCAGGGAGCCCAGCCAACAGCGAGTTGCAGTAATCCAGACGGGAGATGACAAGTGCCTGGATTAGGACCTGCCGCTTCCTGTGTGAGGCAGAGTGGCTGCGGATGTTGTACATGAACCTACAGGAACGGGCCACCGCCTTGATGTTAGTTGAGAACGACAGGGTGTTGTCCAGGATCACGCCAAGGTTCTTAGCGCTCTGGGAGGAGGACACAATGGAGTTTTCAACCGTGATGGCGAGATCATGGAACGGGCAGTCATTCCCGGGAGGAAGAGCAGCTCCGTCTTGCCGGGTTCAGCTTGAGGTGGTGATCCGTCATCCACACTGATATGTCTGCCAGACATGCAGAGATGCGATTCGCCACCTGGTCATCAGAAGGGGGAAAGGAGAAGATGAATTGTGTGCGTCTGCATAGCAATGATAGGAGAGACCATGTGAGGTTATGACAGAGCCAAGTGACTTGGTGTATAGCGAGAATAGGAGAGGGCCTAGAACAGAGCCCTGGGGACACCAGTGGTGAGAGCGCGTGGTGAGGAGACAGATTCTCGCCACGCCACCTGGTAGGAGCGACCTGTCAGGTAGGACGCAATCAAGCGTGGGCCGCGCCGGAGATGCCCAACTCGGAGAGGGTGGAGAGGAGGATCTGATGGTTCACAGTATCGAAGGCAGCCGATAGGTCTAGAAGGATGAGAGCAGAGGAGAGAGAGTTAGCTTTAGCAGTGCATAGCGCCTCCGTGATACAGAGAAGAGCAGTCTCAGTTGAATGACTAGTCTTGAAACCTGACTGATTTGGATCAAGAAGGTCATTCTGAGAGAGATAGCGGGAGAGCTGGCCAAGGACGGCACGTTCAAGAGTTTTGGAGAGAAAAAGAAAGAAGGGATACTGGTCTGTAGTTGTTGACATCGGAGGGATCGAGTGTAGGTTTTTTCAGAAGGGGTGCAACTCTCGCTCTCTTGAAGACGGAAGGGACGTAGGCAGCGGTCAGGGATGAGTTGATGAGCGAGGTGAGGTAAGGGAGAAGGTCTCCGGAAATGGTCTGGAGAAGAGAGGAGGGTATAGGGTCAAGCGGGCAGGTTGTTGGGCGGCCGGCCGTCACAAGACGCGAGATTTCATCTGGAAAGAGAGGGGAGAAAGGGTCAGAGCACAGGGTAGGGAAGTGAGCAGAACCAGCGGTGTCGTTTGACTTAGCAACGAGGATCGGATGTCGTCGACCTTCTTTTCAAAATGGTTGACGAAGTCATCTGCAGAGAGGGGAGGAGGGGGGAGGGGGAGGAGGATTCAGGAGGGAGGAGAAGGTGGCAAAGAGCTTCCTAGGGTTAGAGGCAGATGCTTGGAATTTAGAGTGGTAGAAAGTGGCTTTAGCAGCAGAGACAGAGGAGGAAAATGTAGAGAGGAGGGAGTGAAAGGATGCCAGGTCAGCAGGGAGAGCTCGGCTGCCCGGAGCCCTGTTCTGACAGGAGAGAGAGAGGTAGAGGTAGGATAGGAGACAGGAGAGGAGAGGTAGAGGTAGGATAGAGACAGGAGAGAGTGAGTTAGAGGTAGGATAGGAGACAGGAGAGAGTGAGTTAGAGGTAGGATAGGAGACAGGAGAGAGTGAGTTAGAGGTAGGATAGGAGACAGGAGAGAGAGTGAGTTAGAGGTAGGATAGGAGACAGGAGAGAGTGAGAGAGGGTAGGATAGGAGACAGGAGAGAGAGCTAGAGGTAGAGATAGAGAGGGTAGGATAGGAGACAGGAGAGATAGAGTTAGGATAGGAGACAGGAGAGAGAGAGTTAAAGGTGGAGCGGGGAGCAGGAGAGGGAGCAAGGTAGAGAGTAGGGTGGGGGAGAGGAGAAAGAGAGGAGATAAACTCTGAGGAAGGGAGACGTAGGAGAGAGAGGTTTAGACAGTAGAGTGGTGGAGAGGTAGAGGGTAGGATGGGGGAGAGAGAGAGGTTTAGACAGTAGAGTGGTGGAGAGGTAGAGGGTACAATGGGGGAGAGAGATGTTTAGACAGTAGAGTGGTGGAGAGGTAGAGGGTAGTATGGAGAGAGAGAGGTTTAGACGGTGGAGTGGTGGAGAGAGAGAGGGTAGGATGGAGAGAGATGTTTAGGCAGTAGAGTGGTGGAGAGGTAGAGGGTAGGATGGGGAGAGAGAGGTTTAGACAGTAGAGTGGTGGAGAGGTAGAGGGTAGGATGGAGAGAGAGAGGTTTAGACAGTAGAGTGGTGGAGAGGTAGAGGGTAGGGATGGAGAGAGAGAGGTTTAGACAGTAGAGTGGTGAGAGGTAGAGGGTAGGATGGAGAGAGAGAGGTTTAGACAGTAGAGTGGTGGAGAGGTAGAGGGATGGAGAGAGAGAGGTTTAGACAGTAGTGGTGGAGAGAGAGAGGGTGGTGGGGAGAGGTAGAGGGTAGGATGGAGAGAGAGAGGTTTAGGGTGGTGAAGAGGTAGAGGGTAGGATGGAGAGAGTTTAGACAGTAGAGTGGTGGAGAGGTAGAGGGTAGGATGGGGAGAGAGATAGTTTGGAGACAGTTTAGACAGTAGTGGTGGAGGGTAGAGGGTAGGAGAGAGAGGTTTAGACCATAGAGTGGTGGAGAGGTAGAGGGAAGGATGGAGAGAGAGAGGTTTAGACAGTATAGTGGTGGAGAGGTAGAGGGTAGGATGGAGAGAGAGGTTTAGACAGTAGAGTGGTGGAGAGGTAGAGGGTAGGATGGAGAGAGAGAGGTTTAGACAGTAGAGTGGTGGAGAGGTAGAGGGTAGGATGGAGAGAGAGGTTTAGACAGTATAGTGGTGGAGAGGTAGAGGGTAGGATGGAGAGAGAGAGGTTTAGACAGTAGAGTGGTGGAGAGGTAGAGGGTAGGATGGAGAGAGAGGTTTAGACAGTAGAGTGGTGGAGAGGTAGAGGGTAGGATGGAGAGAGAGAGGTTTAGACAGTAGAGTGGTGGAGAGGTAGAGGGTAGGATGGAGAGAGAGGTTTAGACAGTAGAGTGGTGGAGAGGTAGAGGGTAGGGTGGAGAGAGAGAGGTTTAGACAGTAGAGTGGTGGAGAGGAAGGGGTAGGGTGGAGAGAGAGAGGTTTAGGATGGAGAGGTAGAGGGTAGGATGGAGAGAGGTTTAGACAGTAGAGTGGTGGAGAGGTAGAGGGTAGGATGGGGAGAGAGGTTTAGACAGGAGAGTGGTGGAGAGGTAGAGGGTATTATGGAGAGAGAGGTTTAGACAGTAGAGTGGTGGAGAGGTAGAGGGTAGGATGGAGAGAGAGAGGTTTAGACAGTAGAGTGGTGGAGAGATAGAGGTAGGATGGGGAGAGAGAGAGGTTTAGACAGTAGAGTGGTGGAGAGATAGAGGGTAGGATGGGGAGGTAGTAGAGTGGTGGAGAGATGGGGCAGTATGGAGAGAGAGGTTTAGACAGTAGAGTGGTGGAGAGGTAGAGGGTAGGATGGGGAGAGAGAGGTTTAGACAGTAGAGTGGTGGAGAGATAGAGGGTAGGATGGGGAGAGAGAGGTTTAGACAGTAGAGTGGTGGAGAGGTAGAGGGTAGTATGGGGAGAGAGAGGTTTAGACAGTAGAGTGGTGGAGAGGTAGAGGGTAGTATGGAGAGAGAGGTTTAGACAGTAGAGTGGTGGAGAGGTAGAGGGTAGTATGGAGAGAGAGAGGTTTAGACAGTAGAGTGGTGGAGAGATAGAGGGTAGGATGGGGAGAGAGAGAGGTTTAGACAGTAGAGTGGTGGAGAGATAGAGGGTAGGATGGGGAGAGAGAGAGGTTTAGACAGTAGAGTGGTGGAGAGATAGAGGGTAGGATGGGGAGAGAGAGGTTTAGACAGTAGAGTGGTGGAGAGATAGAGGGTAGGATGGGGAGAGAGAGAGGTTTAGACAGTAGAGTGGTGGAGAGGGTTGATGATGGGATGGGGACCTAATACCTTCTTTTAAGGTTGATTTAAAAACAACAAACAAAGTAGATAATATTTCAGCAGTAGTTTCCTGTTACCGAAAATAACATCTGGACATCAGAACAGCGAGTTCTCACCTGCAATCACTGGAGAATAAACTGGATGATCTCTATTCTATAAACGGGACATTACACCTGTCATATCATATGTTTCACTGAGTCGTGTCTGAACAAGGACACGGATAATATACAGGTAGCTGAGTTTTCCGTTAATCGGCAAGACAGAGCAGCAGCCCGGGTTGGTCTGTGTCTCTTCATTACGATCAGCTGCTGCGCAATTTCTAACATTAAGGAAGTATCTAGGTTTTTATCTATTTACTACCACAAACCGATGCTGGCACTAAGACTGCACTCAACAAGCTGTGTAGGGCCATAATCTAACAAGAAAATGCTCCTGGTGACTGGGGATTTTAATGCAGGGAAACTGAAATCCGTTTAACACTAACTTCTACCAGCGTGCAACTAGAGGGGGAAAAACCTCTAGATCCCCTTTTACACATACAATTTTACAAATACAATTACACAGACGCATACAAAGATCCATTTAGCAAATCTGAGGAGGAGAGGTGAGAAGAGCACGAGAGAGGAAAAGAGAGGATAGAGTGGAGAGGAGAGAGAAGAGGAGGGAGAGAGTAGAGAAGATGAGAGCGAGAGAGAGACAGAGAGAGGGGGAGAGAGAGAGAGAGACAGAGAGGGGGAGAGAGAGAGAGAGAGAGAGAGGAAGAGAGAGAGAGAGAGACGGGGGGAGAGAGAGAGAGACAGAGAGAGAGAGAGAGACAGAGACAGAGAGAGAGAGAGAGGGGGAGAGAGAGGGATAGAGAGAGAGAGAGAGAGGGGAGAGAGAGGGAGAGAGAGAGAGAGAGAGAGTAGTCCAAGGAGAAGTTGGGAGAAAAAAAATGAAAATTTGTAGATGCCGTAGCCCTGGGTAGATTTAGTGTATGCTGTGTAGCCCTGGGTAGATTTAGTGTATGCTGTGTAGCCCTGGGTAGATTTAGTGTATGCTGTGTAGCCCTGGGTAGATTTAGTGTATGCTGTGTAGCCCTGGGTAGATTTAGTGTATGCTGTGTAGCCCTGGGTAGATTTAGTGTATGCTGTGTAGCCCTGGGTAGATTTAGTGTATGCTGTGTAGCCCTGGGTAGATTTAGTGTATGCTGTGTAGCCCTGGGTAGATTTAGTGTATGCTGTGTAGCCCTGGGTAGATTTAGTGTATGCTGTGTAGCCCTGGGTAGATTTAGTGTATGCTGTGTAGCCCTGGGTAGATTTAGTGTATGCTGTGTAGCCCTGGGTAGATTTAGTGTATGCTGTGTAGCCCTGGGTAGATTTAGTGTATGCTGTGTAGCCCTGGGTAGATTTAGTGTATGCTGTAAAGTTGTGTTATGTTCTGTTTAATAGACAGTATGTAGTTGACATTATCTGATGTACATCAGCAGAACACGTCCTATTCCGTATAATGGATATCATGTTACAGGATCATTTGTCAGTCAAAAACATTACTGTTATTCCTCATTGGTTACAGGATCATTTGTCAGTCAAAACATTACTGTTATTCCTCATTGGTTACAGGATCATTTGTCAGTAAAAACATTACTGTTATTCCTCATTGGTTACAGGATCATTTGTCAGTCAAAACATTACTGTTATTCCTCATTGGTTACAGGATCATTTGTCAGTCAAAACATTACTGTTATTCCTCATTGGTTACAGGATCATTTGTCAGTCAAAACATTACTGTTATTCCTCATTGGTTATAGGATCATTTGTCAGTCAAAACATTACTGTTATTCCTCATTGGTTATTGGATAATCTGTCAGTCAAAACATTACTGTTATTCCTCATTGGTTACAGGATCATTTGTCAGTCAAAACATTACTGTTATTCCTCATTGGTTACAGGATCATTTGTCAGTCAAAAACATTACTGTTATTCCTCATTGGTTACAGGATCATTTGTCAGTCAAAACATTACTGTTATTCCTCATTGGTTACAGGATCATTTGTCAGTCAAAACATTACTGTTATTCCTCATTGGTTACAGGATCATTTGTCAGTCAAAACATTATTGTTATTCCTCATTGGTTACAGGATCATTTGTCAGTCAAAACATTACTGTTATTCCTCATTGGTTACAGGATCATTTGTCAGTCAAAACATTACTGTTATTCCTCATTGGTTACAGGATCATTTGTCAGTCAAAACATTACTGTTATTCCTCATTGGTTACAGGATCATTTGTCAGTCAAAACATTACTGTTATTCCTCATTGGTTACAGGATCATTTGTCAGTCAAAACATTACTGTTATTCCTCATTGGTTACAGGATCATTTGTCAGTCAAAACATTATTGTTATTCCTCATTGGTTACAGGATCATTTGTCAGTCAAAACATTACTGTTATTCCTCATTGGTTACAGGATCATTTGTCAGTCAAAACATTACTGTTATTCCTCATCGGTTACAGGATCATTTGTCAGTCAAAACATTACTGTTATTCCTCATTGGTTACAGGATCATTTGTCAGTCAAAACATTACTGTTATTCCTCATTGGTTACAGGATCATTTGTCAGTCAAAACATTACTGTTATTCCTCATTGGTCAATTAGTTTTCCGTTTCTTTCATTATTTTGCTGTTGTAACTATTTATATGAAATCTAATATGCCTACCTGTGTAAATCACAAGAGGCTTAATCATTCATGTAGTCATTCATGTAGGTATTCATGTAGATATGCATGTAGTCATTCATTTAGTCATTCATGTAGTCATTCATGTAGTCATTCATGTAGTCATTCATTTAGTCATTCATGTAGTCATTCATGTAGTCATTCATGTAGTCATTCATGTAGGTGTTAATGTAGTCATTCATGTAGGTATGCATGCAGGTATTCATGTAGGTATTCATGTAGTCAGTCATGTGGTCATCCATGTATTAATTCCTATAGGTATTCATGTAGTCATTCATGTAGTCATTCATTTAGCCATTCATGTAGGTGTTAATGTAGTCATTCATGTAGGTATGCATGCAGGTATTCATATAGGTATTCATGTAGTCATGCATGTTGTCATTCATGTAGGTATTCTACATAATGGACATGTTGATTTTTAAGTCATAAAATGAGAATAGGCTATATATATTAAAACGTCTCTTCTCTCAATCATTTAGTCATTTTAGTAGTGTGCAGAAGCAGAGGTGGTAAGGAGACTCTCAGTAGCTCATAAACACACCAGACCTATGTAGTATAATATGACAAGTGTCTGCAACTCTCAGTAGCTCATAAACACACCACATCTATGTAGTACAATATGACAAGTGTCTGCAACTCTCAGTAGCTCATAAACACACCACATCTATGTAGTACAATATGACAAGTGTCTGCAACTCTCAGTAGCTCATAAACACACCACATCTATGTAGTACAATATGACAAGTGTCTGCAACTCTCAGTAGCTCATAAACACACCACATCTATGTAGTACAATATGACAAGTGTCTGCAACTCTCAGTAGCTCATAAACACACCACATCTATGTAGTACAATATGACAAGTGTCTGCAACTCTCAGTAGCTCATAAACACACCACATCTATGTAGTATAATATGACAAGTGTCTGCAACTCTCAGTAGCTCATAAACACACCACATCTATGTAGTACAATATGACAAGTGTCTGCAACTCTCAGTAGCTCATAAACACACCACATCTATGTAGTACAATATGACAAGTGTCTGCAACTCTCAGTAGCTCATAAACACACCACATCTATGTAGTACAATATGACAAGTGTCTGCAACGAGTCAACCACCTTTTGATGTGTCTTGAAGTTGGGGTGTGACTTAGAGACATTTACTGTTATAGCATGAACCCTTTCTAAAAAAAAAACTGCACTTGGGATTAAATATAGCCTCACAAAGCACTTCATGATGACAGAAGCGAGTGCTACGGGGCGGTAGTCATTTAGTTCAGTTACCTAGGCTTTCTCGGGTACAGGAACAACGGTGGCCATCTTGAAGCAGGTGGGGACAACAGACTGGGATAAGGGAGAGATTGAATATGTTCGTAAACACTCCGGCCAGCTGGTCTGCTCATGCTCTGTGGAGGCGGCTAGGGATGCATTCTGGGCCGGCAACCTTGCGAGTATTAACACTCTTAAATGTCTTACTTAAGTCGGCCGCGGAGAACGAGAGCTCACAGTCCTCAGGATCGGCCCTTGCCGGGGGATTCCCTTAGTAATCCGAGATGGTCTGGAGTCCCTACATACGTCTCGTGTCTGAGCCGTTGAATTGCAAGTCCACTCAATCTCTGTACTGACCTTTTGCCTGTTTGATTGCCTTACGGAGGACATAACTGGACTGTTTCTACTCAACCATATTCCCAGTCACCTTGCCGTGGTTAAATGTGGTTGTTCACGCTTCCAGTTTTGCGCGGATGATGCCATCTATACACTGTTTTTGGTTTGGATGGGTTTTAATAGTCACAGTGGGAACAACATCCCCCGACACACTTCCTGATGAATTCAGTCACCGTATCAGTGTTACAATGTTATTCTCAGAGTCATCCCGTAACATATCCCAGTCCTCGTGATCAAAACAATATTGAAGCATGGATTCTGATTGGTCAGACCAGCGTTGAATAGACCTTAGCACGGGTACTTAATGTTTGAGTTCTGCCTTTAGGAAGGGAGGAGCAGAATGGAGTCGTGATCTGATTTGCTGAAGGGATAGCGGGGGAGGGCCTTGTAGCCATAACAATGGTAACAATGTAACAACAGTCGAGAGTTTTTTGAAGACTATTGCGTGCAATGTGTTGATAGAACTTGCGTAGCGTTTTCCTAAAATGTGCTTTGTTAAAGTCCCCAGCTACAATAAATGAGGCCTCAGGATATGTGTGGTTTCCAGTTTGCATGAAGTCCAGTGTGGTTACTTGAGAGCCGTCATGGTGCCGTCATGAGGGGGAATATACACGGCGGTGACCATGACCGAAGATAATTATCTGGGGAGGTAATGTGATCTCCTCACCTTTCATCTACACTGATTGAAGTGGACTTAACAAGTGACATCAATAAGGGGATCGTAGCCTCGCACACTCAGCGTACATACACTCTGTTCTAATATAAACTGGCGACCCACTTAGAAATATGTGCATTGGATCAGAACCTGTGTGTGTATACCTGTTTTCAGTAAGTATGAGACTGAATACATATTCATATTCATATCATACCTGTTTTCAGTAAGTATGAGACTGAATACATATTCATATTCATATCATACCTGTTTTCAGTAAGTATGAGACTGAATACATATTCATATCATACCTGTTTTCAGTAAGTATGAGACTGAATACATATTCATATTCATATCATACCTGTTTTCAGTAAGTATGAGACTGAACACATATTCATATTCATATCATACCTGTTTTCAGTAAGTATGAGACTGAATACATATTCATATCAAACCTGTTTTCAGTAAGTATGAGACTGAATACATATTCATATCAAACCTGTTTTCAGTAAGTATGAGACTGAATACATATTCATATTCATATCATACCTGTTTTCAGTAAGTATGAGACTGAATACATATTCATATTCATATCATACCTGTTTTCAGTAAGTATGAGACTGAATACATATTCATATTCATATCATACCTGTTTTCAGTAAGTATGAGACTCAATACATATTCATATTCATATCAAACCTGTTTTCAGTAAGATGAATGAAACACAACAACACACCTCCACACCATCTTACTCGGTGTGACATCACTTCCTCATCAAGATGCGCGGTGCAGACGACAACGCATTAGTAGAAAATAATCAGGTGAGAGAAAATAATATTAGATTTGTTTTACAGCGTATTAGTTAGTGAATCATATTAACAATTCATGTAAATTAAATCTTCCATTGAAAAGAACATGGAAATTGAAACAATAAGAAAACGATCTGATTATATTTTTTTGAGGTATGAAACAGCGTTGTCCTAAATGGCACCCTTGTTTACCTCTATAGAGATCCCCTTCTCTCCAGGGCCCAGAGCACTAGATAGGGAATAGGCTGCTGTTTGTCATGCAGCCACAGCCTTTATATACACGCGTGTCACGGTACCTATGGGTTCTATAGATTGAACTAGATAGGGAATAGGCTGCCGTTTGGCATGCAGCCACAGCCTTTGTAAAGGTATAATTTTAAACGCCCTGTCCCGGGCGCGAACGGTTCCACATCATGGGTTCTCCAGATCAAGGGGAACTACTACTTCAAGGTCTCAGGCAAGTGACGTGAGCCCGAAGGATCGAATCTCAATGAAACACAACACAGGTCCACGCAGGTGACTGGACGCACAGGATGAATCACGTACGTACTTTACATTAAAAGAGAGCAGATGTTTTTGAAGGTATCAGGGCTTCAGACATTATTGAAGGTTTTGGGGCTTCAGACATTATTGAAGGTATCGGGGCTTCAGACATTATTGAAGGTATCAGGGCTTCAGACATTATTGAAGGTATCGGGGCTTCAGACATTATTGAAGGTATCAGGGCTTCAGACATTATTGAAGGTATCAGGGCTTCAGACATTATTGAAGGTATCAGGGCTTCAGACATTATTGAAGGTATCAGGGCTTCAGACATTATTGAAGGTATCGGGGCTTCAGACATTATTGAAGGTATCGGGGCTTCAGACATTATTGAAGGTATCGGGGCTTCAGACATTATTGAAGGTATCAGGGCTTCAGACATTATTGAAGGTATCGGGGCTTCAGACATTATTGAAGGTATCGGGCTTCAGACATTATTGAAGGTATCAGGGCTTCAGACATTATTGAAGGTTTCAGGGCAGGATAGAGAGATCCATATAGAATATTAGAGTTGTAAAAAAGTTTGGTTGAGACATTTATTATCAGTTCTGTGTCTTCGTGTGTGCTTGTCTGTGTGCTTGTCTGTGTGCCTCTGTGTGCATGTCTGAGTCCTTCTGTGTGCTTTTCTGTGTCATTCTGTGTGCTTGTCCGTGTCCTTCTGTGTGCTTGTCTGTGTCCTTCTGTGTGCTTGTCTGAGTCCTTCTGTGTGCTTGTCTGAGTCCTTCTGTGTGCTTGTCCGTGTCCTTCTGTGTGCTTGTCTGTGTGCTTCTGTGTGCTTGTCTATGTCCTTCTGTGTGCTTGTCTGTGTCTTTGTGTGTGCTTGTCTGTGTCCTTCTGTGTGCTTGTCTGTGTCCTTCTGTGTGCTTGTCTGTGTCCTTCTGTGTGCTTGTCTGTGTCTTTGTGTGTACTTGTCTGTGTCCTTCTGTGTGCTTGTCTGTGTCTGTGGTGTGCTTGTCTGTGTCCTTCAGTGTGCTTGTCTGTGTCCTTCAGTGTGCTTGTCTGTGTCATTCTGTGTGCTTGTCTGTGTGCTTCTGTGTGCATGTCTGTGTCCTTCTGTGTGCTTGTCTGTGTCCTTCTGTGTCCTTGTCTGTGTCCTTCTGTGTGCTTATCTGTGTCCTTCTGTGTGCTTATCTGTGGTGTGCTTGTCTGTGTCCTTCTGTGTGCTTGTCTGTGTCCTTCTGTGTGCTTGTCTGTGTTCTGCTTGATTTCAGTGTAAAACATTAATTACCAAAGCGATCGCCATGGTTCCAAAATGGCCGTGCCCCAAATACTGGTTTCAAAAAGAACATTGAGTCAGTTCCCGAGAACACTTAGATCTGACTGTTACTGTCCACACACACACACACACACACACACACACACACACACACACACACACACACACACACACACACACACACACACACACACACACACACACACACACACACACACACACACACACACACACACACACACACACAAACACACACACACACACACACACACACACACACACACACACACACACACACACACACGCACTCACACACACACACACACACGTTGAAATGTAATGTCCCCAATTAGACTGCTAATGAGGAAGCGTTTCCTCGTTCAACGTCAGCACATGTTTGGGAAAGAGAGGAAATGTTGCCGTGACTTTTATTCATCGTCAAATAAACGCTACAGCAGCTAGATTACAGCAAAACAAGACATAAAATATAGATTTTAATAAGATTCAAGCCTGTCATTGTAGGTTTATTTAAATCGCACAAACTGCAATAATAATATTAAGGGGTTTGAGTCTATTTTGTATTTTTACAGGGACAGCGGACATTAATCAACGTTTCGGTAAAAGTGACGGTTTTAGCCAACCGGCTAATTTTCAACCTCAGTCCCTGGCCTTGTTAAGATAAACTATTACAACAACAATACAGACTTGTTAGTCTGCAGTGACCACGTGCAGAGCAAAATGGGACAAGCAACACGCAGCACACAGACAGAGCAACATAGGGCAAGCAACACGCAGCACACAGACAGAGAAACATAGGGTAAGCAACACGTAACACACAGACAGAGCAACATAGGGCAAGCAACACGCAGCACACAGACAGAGCAACATAGGGCAAGCAACACGCAGCACACAGACAGAGAAACATAGGGCAAGCAACACGCAGCACACAGACAGAGAAACATAGGGCAAGCAACACGCAGCACACAGACAGAGCAACATAGGGCAAGCAACACGTAGCACACAGACAGATCAACATAGGGCAAGCAACACGTAACACACAGACAGAGCAACATAGGGCAAGCAACACGTAGCACACAGACAGAGCAACATAGGGCAAGCAACACGTAGCACACAGACAGAGCAACATAGGGCAAGCAACACGTAGCACACATAGACAGACAGAGAAACATAGGGCAAGCAACATGTAACACACAGACAGAGCAACATAGGGCAAGCAACACGTAGCACACAGACAGATCAACATAGGGCAAGCAACACGTAACACACAGACAGAGCAACATAGGGCAAGCAACACGCAGCACACAGACAGAGCAACATAGGGTAAGCAACACGTAGCACACAGACAGAGCAACATAGGGCAAGCAACACGTAGCACACAGACAGAGCAAGTGGAGGGGGGCAGGGTCCATTTAGGATCTTGAATACAAGACATGCGTTGGTGTATTGCACCAGATCTTTTCCAACTCAGGAGCTCATGCTTTCTGAGGATGTAACAGTGATGATGGCTCTTGGGCTTCCTATCAAGCACTTTGAGAGCCTGTTATGTAGACAGACTGAATAGGTTTTAATGTTGTACAGCAAGCTTGGGTCCAACAAGTCAAGTAGTATGTTAAGTGGGGGAGAATCATAGTATTGAAGTACAGGTTGACTGCCTCTGTAGTCAAACTATTTCGTATGAATCAGAAAATTAGCTCGGTTGATTTTAGTTAATTGAGTTACCTTTTTTCCACCTGCATTTAAAAGAGAGGTTGGAATCAAGTATGATGCCGTGGTGCTTAAAAACCACCTGGAGCTCCTCCCCCTGACGTAGACATCTGGCTCAGAGGCATCAGTTGTCCTCTTCGTGAATAACAGTTTTCTCTCCCTTCACATTGAGATGCAAACATGAGTCACTGAAGCCACTTTGTAACCTGGACCACGACAGCCGTGTCCTCTAGTGCAGCCTGTTGTTTTGCTCGTTGCATGCAGATTCAGCACTGTGTCATCTGCAGACATCTGAACGTCAGACCCAGTACAGACAGTGGGCAGATCATTAACTTAGAGGCTGGGTCCCAGTGTTGACCCTCGGGGCCACGCCCACACCATAGCTGAGAGTGGGCGACAGGAGTGTCTTTGGTTCACACACAACAAGAAAGGGGAGAAAATACAGTCTTTTGATTCATATCAACATAACGGTCGTCGTATGAAGGAGAGGACCAAAGCGCAGCGTGGTAAATGTTCATCTTGATTTTTAATACGAACAAACAAAGTGAACACTGAAACAAAAAACAATAAAACGACAAACGAAACAGTCCTGAAATAAAACACAGAACAGAAAATAAACACCCACGAACCAAGGACCGACCCAAACCGTACTGTGCTGGCTGAACCACGAAACCCAGTTGGGAAAGGGCTACCTAAGTATGGTTCTCAATCAGAGACAACTAACGACACCTGCCTCTGATTGAGAACCATACCAGGTCAAACACATAAACACAACATAGAAAACGGAACATAGACCACCCACTCAACTCACGCCCTGACCATACTAAAACCATACTAAGACATAAATAAAAGAACTATGGTCAGAACGTGACAATAATAACAATAACTACATTCAGTTATTTTGTTATTTTTCTTATGTATTAAAAGGCCTCTTGGGATTAAAAATGTAAAAACAAAATACAAATATAGGACAAAACATACATCACGACAAGAGAGACAACAAGATCTAAGACAACAACATAGCAAGAATAACACTTTAACAAATTTAACAATTTTTTCTCCACCAACTAAACATGTGTTCGGTCTCTCTCTCACCATGTTGAAACAGAGGATTGCTAGCTGTTAGCACTGAAGGTGAGAGGCTTTTGGAGAACAGGAAAACGGATTGCTAGCCGTTAGCACTGAAGGTGAAAGGCTTTTAGAGCACTGGAAATGGGATTGCTAGCTGTTAGCACTGAAGGTGAGAGCATTTTAGAGAACTAGAAATAGGTTTGCTAGCCGTTAGCTGAAGGTGCGAACTGGAAATAGGATTGCTAGCCGTTAGCACTGAAGGTGCGAACTGGAAATAGGTTTGCTAGCCGTCAGCACTGAAAGTGAGAACTGGAAATAGGATTGCTAGCCGTTAGCACAGAAAGTGAGAACTGGAAATAGGATTGCTAGCCGTTAGCACTGAAAGTGAGGATTGGAAATAGGATTGCTAGCCGTTAGCACTGAAAGTGAGGACTGGAAATAGGATTGCTAGGCGTTAGCACTGAAGGTGAGGATTGGAAATAGGATTGCTAGCCGTTAGCACTGAAAGTGAGGACTGGAAATAGGATTGCTAGCCGTTAGCACTGAAAGTGAGGACTGGAAATAGGATTGCTAGCCGTTAGCACTGAAGGTGCGAACTCGAAATAGGATTGCTAGCCGTTAGCACTGAAAGTGAGAACTGGAAATAGGATTGCTAGCCGTTAGCACTGAAAGTGAGGACTGGAAATAGGATTGCTAGCAGTTAGCACTGAAAGTGAGAACTGGAAATAGGATTGCTAGCCGTTAGCACTGAAAGTGAGGACTGGAAATAGGATTGCTAGCCGTTAGCACTGAAAGTGAGGACTGGAAATAGGATTGCTAGCAGTTAGCACTGAAAGTGAGAACTGGAAATAGGATTGCTAGCCGTTAGCACTGAAAGTGAGGACTGGAAATAGGATTGCTAGCCGTTAGCACTGAAAGTGAGGACTGGAAATAGGATTGCTAGCAGTTAGCACTGAAAGTGAGAACTGGAAATAGGATTGCTAGCCGTTAGCACTGAAAGTGAGGACTGGAAATAGGATTGCTAGCCGTTAGCACTGAAAGTGAGGACTGGAAATAGGATTGCTAGCAGTTAGCACTGAAAGTGAGAACTGGAAATAGGATTGCTAGCCGTTAGCACTGAAAGTGAGGACTGGAAATAGGATTGCTAGCAGTTAGCACTGAAAGTGAGAACTGGAAATAGGATTGCTAGCCGTTAGCACTGAAAGTGAGGACTGGAAATAGGATTGCTAGCTGTTAGCACTGAAAGTGAGGACTGGAAATAGGATTGCTAGCCATTAGCACTGAAAGTGAGGACTGGAAATAGGATTGCTAGCAGTTAGCACTGAAAGTGAGAACTGGAAATAGGATTGCTAGCCGTTAGCACTGAAAGTGAGGACTGGAAATAGGATTGCTAGCCGTTAGCACTGAAGGTGCGAACTCGAAATAGGATTGCTAGCCGTTAGCACTGAAAGTGAGGACTGGAAATAGGATTGCTAGCCGTTAGCACTGAAAGTGAGAACTGGAAATAGGATTGCTAGCCGTTAGCACTGAAAGTGAGGACTGGAAATAGGATTGCTAGCCGTTAGCACAGAAAGTGAGAACTGGAAATAGGATTGCTAGCCGTTAGCACTGAAAGTGAGAACTGGAAATAGGATTGCTAGCCGTTAGCACTGAAAGTGAGAACTGGAAATAGGATTGCTAGCCGTTAGCACTGAAAGTGAGGACTGGAAATAGGATTGCTAGCAGTTAGCACTGAAAGTGAGAACTGGAAATAGGATTGCTAGCCGTTAGCACTGAAAGTGAGGACTGGAAATAGGATTGCTAGCCGTTAGCACTGAAAGTGAGGACTGGAAATAGGATTGCTAGCAGTTAGCACTGAAAGTGAGAACTGGAAATAGGATTGCTAGCCGTTAGCACTGAAAGTGAGGACTGGAAATAGGATTGCTAGCCGTTAGCACTGAAAGTGAGGACTGGAAATAGGATTGCTAGCAGTTAGCACTGAAAGTGAGAACTGGAAATAGGATTGCTAGCCGTTAGCACTGAAAGTGAGGACTGGAAATAGGATTGCTAGCAGTTAGCACTGAAAGTGAGAACTGGAAATAGGATTGCTAGCTAGCACTGAAAGTGAGGATTGGAAATAGGATTGCTAGCTTTAGCACTGAAAGTGAGGACTGGAAATAGGATTGCTAGCCATTAGCACTGAAAGTGAGGACTGGAAATAGGATTGCTAGCAGTTAGCACTGAAAGTGAGAACTGGAAATAGGATTGCTAGCCGTTAGCACTGAAAGTGAGGACTGGAAATAGGATTGTATTTAGCACTGAAGGTGCGAACTGAAATAGGATTGCTAGCCGTTAGCACTGAAAGTGAGGACTGGAAATAGGATTGCTAGAGCACTGAAAGTGAGAACTGGAAATAGGATTGCTATTCACTGAAAGTGAGGACTGGTTAGGATTGCTGCCTTAGCACAGAAAGTGAGAACTGGAAATAGGATTGCTAGCCGTTAGCACAGAAAGTGAGAACTGGAAATAGGATTGCTGACTGTCAGCACTAAAGGTGCGAACTGGAGGACAGGGTTAGCACTGAAAGTGAGGATTGGAAATGGTTGTATTTCACTGACTGAGGACTGGAAATAGGATTGCTACTAGATGAAAGGAGGACTGGGTTATTGCTAGCTTAGCACTGAAAGTGATCTGGGATTGCTAGCAGTTAGCACTGAAAGTGAGGACTGGAAATAGGATTGCTAGCCGTTAGCACTGAAAGTGAGAACTGGAGGACGCTTTTGGATATGAACTGCTGTATTTCTGACTGTGGTAAACTAGATACGGAGGACAGGGTTATTCTACTCATGTTGATCTGGTTGTATTTGTGACTGTGGTAAACTAGATACGGAGGACAGGGTTATTCTACTCATGTTGATCTGGTTGTATTTGTGACTGTGGTAAACTAGATACGGAGGACAGGGTTATTCTACTCATGTTGATCTGGTTGTATTTCTGACTGTGGTAAACTAGATACGGAGGACAGGGTTATTCTACTCATGTTGATCTGGTTGTATTTCTGACTGTGGTAAACTAGATACGGAGGACAGGGTTATTCTACTCATGTTGATCTGGTTGTATTTCTGACTGTGGTAAACTAGATACGGAGGACAGGGTTATTCTACTCATGTTGATCTGGTTGTATTTGTGACTGTGGTAAACTAGATACGGAGGACAGGGTTATTCTACTCATGTTGATCTGGTTGTATTTCTGACTGTGGTAAACTAGATACGGAGGACAGGGTTATTCTACTCATGTTGATCTGGTTGTATTTGTGACTGTGGTAACTGGTCGTTCTGGCCCCATAGGGCTCAGATCAGAACCAGAACACTATGTATGGAATAGGGTTTGAATGGGGTACGTTGTCCAAACCACAAGTTGTATTCATGTGTCATAATAATATATAATAATATAATAATATAATAATAATATAATAATAATAATATATGCCATTTAGCAGACGCTTTTATCCAAAGCGACTTACAGTCATGTGTGCATACATTCTACGTATGGGTGGTCCCGGGAATCGAACCCACTAACCTGGCATTACAAGCGCCATGCTCTACCAACTGAGCTACAGAAGGACCACATGAGAGAAGACATTCACTTTAACACAGATGTTTTGTTAATTTATTTAACTAGTCATGTCAGTTATGAACAAGGTGTTATTTACAGTGACTGCCTACCTACAGGGTCCGCCATAGTAGTGTAACGGCTAGTTAGCGTTCAATCGGTGACGTCACTTGCTCTGAGACCTTGAAGTAGTGGTTCCCCGCGGCTTTTGTGGAGCGATGGGTAACGATGCTTCGTGGGTGACTGTTGTTGATGTGTGCAGAGGGTCCCTGGTTCCTCGCCCGGGTATGGGTGAGGGACGGTCTATAGTTATACTGTTACAGTAGCACGGCAACCCTGGAGCAAACTAGTGTTAAGTGCCTTGCTCAAGGATACGTCGGCATGTTTTTCACCTTGTCAGCTCGTGTATTTGAACCAGCAACCTTTACGGTTAGCGGCCCAGCGGTCGAGCCCACCAGGCTACCTGACTCCATTGGATCATTACCATTTGTTCAACATGTCTTAGGACTTGATCGTGTGCATTGTGGACAACGAGGCATCGAAGATTTCTGGGATCCAAGCTTTTGCTTTGGCCTGAGATGAAGTGTAGAAACCAAAACACCTGTATCTCAGTCCATGTGTCCTGACTATCAACCAACCAATCAAATGGATTTATAAAGCCCTTCTTACATCAGCTGATGTCACAAAGTGCTGTACAGAAACGCAGCCTAAAACCCCAAACAGCAAGCAATGCAGGTGTAGAAGCACAGTGGCTAGGAAAAACTCCCTAGCAAGGCCAGAACCTAGGAAGAAACCTAGAGAGGAACCAGGCTATGAGGGGTGGCCAGTCCTCTACTGGCTGTGCCGGGTGGAGAGGAACCAGGCTATGAGGGGTGACCAGTCCTCTTCTGGCTGTGCCGGGTGGAGAGGAACCAGGCTATGAGGGGTGACCAGTCCTCTTCTGGCTGTACCGGGTAGAGAGGAACCAGGCTATGAGGGGTGGCCAGTCCTCTTCTGGCTGTACCAAGTGGACTTCTGTCTGCTGACCTCTTGCCATTTCCACCTCCAGAAAGATGTTTCTAACCTCAAGTGTCTTTTCCTGGTTAAATAAAGATCACATCAAGCACCAAACAGTGCAGCCAGCATGGCCTGCAGTGTGTGTTTGTTTATGTGTGTGTGTGTGTGTGTGTTTGGTTGCATGCGTGCGTGTGTGTGTGTGTGTGTGCTACTCTACACAGCTAATCAAATGAAGTAGCAATACCCCTGAGTCACTCATTCCAGTCCTGCGTTTGATGTGAGGCCCATATTTACATGGAATCGAGAATATTTACACATTTGGACTGCAGGCACATACTAGCCAAGGAATGTGGACAGCAACTCCAAACGGAACAGTCCATGTTTACGTTCCAAATGGTTCCCTATTCCCTATATAGTGCACTACTTTACGTAGGCCTCTGGTTAAAAAGTAGTGCACTGCATATAGAATAGAAAACCATTTGGGATGCATTCCATTAAATATTCTGTTTTGAGTTTCTGTCCACATTTCAAAGCAAGAATCTGACAATGATATGATTAGATGATTAGACCACTAAACAGATTAACTATGGGATTTATTAGTGGTCAGAACAAGGTTGTTTTTCAAGAAGAGAACTGCTGCCGTCTATATTATAGTGCTTCTCTATGCATAATTTCCAGTCCCAAATGGCACCCTATTCCATATATAGTGCACTACTTTTTGACCAGAACCCTATCGAACCTACTCAAGAAGTAGTGCACTATATATAGGGAATAGGGTGCCATAGGACTTCTGGTCTAAAGTAGTGCACTTTGTAGGGGAATAGGGTGCCATAGGGCTCTGGTCTATAGTAACGCACTATGTAGGGAATAGGGTTCTGTAGGGCTCTGGTCTAAAGTAGTGCACTATATAGGGAATAGGGTTCTGTAGGGCTCTGGTCTAGAGTACTGCACTATATAGGGAACAGCGCTCCATGGGCTCTGGTCTAAGGTAGCCGTCACGTTCTGACCTTCGTTCCTCTGTTTTGTCTTTTGTTTTAGATTGGTCAGGGCGTGAGTTGGGTGGGTTGTCTATGTTAGTTTGTCTATGATTTTCTATTTCTGTGTTCGGCCTGGTTATGGTTCTCAATCAGAGGCAGCTGTCAATCGTTGTCCCTGATTGAGAACCATGTTGAGGTCGCCTGTTTTCCATTGTGTTTTGTGGGTGGTTATTTTCTGTTTAGTGTTGTGTTGCAACTTACAGGACTGTTCCTTGGTTGTTTATTGTTTTGTTTTCAGTGTTCATTAAAATATTTAAAATATGAACACTTACCACCCTGCACCTTGGTCCTCCTCTCCTTCCCCAGAGGACAAGCCTTACAGTTATATGAACACTTACCACGCTGCACCTTGGTCCTCCTCTCCTTACCACGCTGCACCTTGGTCCTCCCTCTTACCATGCTGCACCTTGGTCCTCCTCTCCTTCCCCAGATGACAAGCATCACAGTTATATGAACTCACCACGCTGCACCTTGGTCCTCCTCTCCTTCCCCAGATGACAAGCAGCACAGTTATATGAACACTTACCATGCTGCACCTTGGTCCTCCTCTCCTTCCCCAGATGACAAGCATCACAGCTATATGAACTCTACCACGCTGCACCTTGGTCCTCCTCTCCTCTTCCCCAGATGACAAGCAGCACAGTTATATGAACACTTACCACGCTGCACCTTGGTCCTCCTCTCC
>NW_026287609.1:0-13833 GCF_023373465.1 Oncorhynchus keta | reverse complement strand
AGAGGTTTAACGTTTCACACTGCTCTGACACTACATGGGGATTCTAGAGTATTTGGGCACAGTTAAGATGAAGTCTAGTTAAACATGTAAACTATAGTTCATCTCCAATGTTTATTGAAAACATACATTTCATTTTTTATTTAACTAGGCAAGTCACTTAAGAACAAATATTTAATTACAACGACAGCCTACCCTGGCCAAACTGTAACCTGGACGATGCTGAGACAATTGTGCACCACCATATGGGACTCCCAATCACGGCTGGAATCGAACCAGGGTCTGCACTCCCCCAATCATAGCCAATCACAGCCTGGAATTGAACCAGGGCCTGCAGTGATGGCTCTAGCAGTGAGATGCAGTGCCTTAGACCACTGTGCCACTCGGGGGCCCCCCTAAGTAAAGTTGCATGATGAGCACTTCTCTCGTTACAGTTGTTGGTTAGCTAGCGAGTTAGCAAATGTTACCATAGGTCGACGTGACATCAGTCAAAACAACTTAATAACAAAACACCTCAAAACACACCTCAAAATAAAACACCTTAAAACACACCTCAAAATAAAACACCTCTAAACACACCTCAAAATAAAACACCTCTAAACACACCTCAAAATAAAATACCTCTAAACACACCTCAAAATAAAACACCTCTAAACACACCTCAAAATAAAACACCTCAAAACACACCTCAAAATAAAACACCTCAAAACACACCTCAAAATAAAACACCTCAAAACACACCTCAAAATACAACACCTCAAAACACACCTCAAAATAAAACACCTCTAAACACACCTCAAAATAAAACACCTCTAAACACACCTCAAAATAAAACACCTCAAACACACCTCAAAATAAAACACCTCAAAACACACCTCAAAATAAAACACCTCAAAACACACCTCAAAATAAAACACCTCAAAACACACCTCAAAATACAACACCTCAAAACACACCTCAAAATAAAACACCTCTAAACACACCTCAAAATAAAACACCTCTAAACACACCTCAAAATAAAACACCTCAAAACACACCTCAAAATACAACACCTCAAAACACACCTCAAAATAAAACACCTCTAAACACACCTCAAAATAAAACACCTCTAAACACACCTCAAAATAAAACACCTCTAAACACACCTCAAAATAAAACACCTCAAAACACACCTCAAAATAAAACACCTCTAAACACACCTCAAAATAAAACACCTCAAAACACACCTCAAAAACAAAACACCTCAAAGCAAGACCCACTTCCCCCAGAGTGGAGTTGTCATTTCACTTCCTTGTGTTATAAAATGCATCTCAACAAGACGAATATGATTCTTCATGTTCTGAATCGTTCAGTGGGGTCTTTCGCTATTTATATACTATTTCCATTTATATCCAAAAAAGTCAAATTTCGTAACCTAATACATCCGATAATAAGCACCGGCGCAGCTCCCAAAACATTTTGTTGTTGTCTTCTTCCAAGTTCTTTCCTCGCAAATAGCAACATTAGCATGATATGACCTGAATTAAATGTAAATAGCAACATTAGCATGATATGACCTGAATTAAATGTAAATAGCAACATTAGCATGATATGACCTGAATTAAATGTAAATAGCAACATTAGCATGATATGACCTGAATTAAATGTAAATAGCAACATTAGCATGATATGACCTGAATTAAATGTAAATAGCAACATTAGCATGATATGACCTGAATTAAATGTAAATAGCAACATTAGCATGATATGACCTGAATTAAATGTAAATAGCAACATTAGCATGATATGACCTGAATTAAATGCAAATAGCAACATTAGCATGATATGACCTGAATTAAATGTAAATAGCAACATTAGCATGATATGACCTGAATTAAATGTAAAAGGCCTTTTTTTTAGTGATAATTCTTTGAAAAAGAACCTAAACGTTGCATAAATATGAACGGCGTATACCCGAAATATGTCTCAAAATCTATCCCTCTATTGTTTTATGTTCTCTGGATTTGAGAAAAAAAATGGTGAATGCAATGATAATTCTGTCAGGTAGCCATAATTCTTGCACAGCATCCGGGCCTAGCTGACGCCGGGCTCTTTTTCCAGATAAAATAAATCAAATCTCTGGCCTCCAATGGATTTCATTTGACCAACCTACAAGGGTAAAAAAGTTTGGATTATGATAAGAGACAAGAGGTTTGGACAGACGATTATCTACACAAGTATTATATTATTTTACCCATTGGGAAAAATATGTGTTTTGATTGGACACCCTACATTATGGTATCAAGAACAAGATCAAACAAGCCACTTACGATGCACCACATAGCAGTTTCATTTCATTGTTGCCATCCAGCCATCCAGGGACCGGTTTGTCACGTTCTGACCTTAGTTCTTTGTTTATGTCTTTGTTTTTAGTATGGTCTAGGAGCCAGAACAGCCAGAACTGTTTCCTGTTGTGTGTCTGCACCAGCCAGAACTGTTTCCTGTTGTGTGTCTGCACCAGCCAGAACTGTTTCCTGTTGTGTGTCTCCACCAGACAGAACTGTTTCCTGTTGTGTGTCTGCACCAGCCAGAACTGTTTCCTGTTGTGTGTCTGCACCAGCCAGAACTGTTTCCTGTTGTGTGTCTGCACCAGCCAGAACTGTTTCCTGTTGTGTGTCTGCAACAGCCAGAACTGTTTCCTGTTGTGTGTCTGCACCAGCCAGAACTGTTTCCTGTTGTGTGTCTGCACCAGCCAGAACTGTTTCCTGTTGTGTGTCTGCACCAGCCAGAACTATTTCTGTTGTGTGTCTGCACCAGCCAGAACTGTTTCCTGTTGTGTGTCTGCACCAGCCAGAACTGTTTTCGGTCTTTTCTCGTTGTTATTTAGTTATTTCCGTGTTAATTTAATAAATGGACACGTACCACGCTGCACCTTGGTTTCCAGAAGCATCTTTTGTTCATCAATAGAACCTTCGTAGCAGCATCCCAAAACCGTTTTTAGAAAGGCCAACTTTTGCCCCAAAATTACCTTTTATTTGTACCGTTAATTTAAAAGTGGATAATTATATATTTAAAATAAAAAAAAACACAATGAATTACACATACAAACAAAAAATACAAAGAGGAATACACAAACAAATCAATAAAACTCATGAAATACGATTCCTCAGCGAAGAGGTGCTCAATGAGAACCATCTGAACTGCTCCGAAGGCGCTAATACACACATTTTTAGGGAACTCTGCAGATCGTTGGGGTGCAAATAAAGTAACAGCTGTTTCTGGAGCAGCAGACAGTATCAGCCTGTGATCTGGTGACTCCTACTACTGTAGGTAAGTGAACAAGTCAGGTATTGTGGGAGTTTTCTTTACAAAAGGGCTTTAATGATGCAGTGTTTCGAGGACGAGGGCCGTCCGACTTTCTGATAGAATATATGAGTGCAAAACCTGTCACCAGTGATACAACAAATTTGCACTATGGTAATTGTATCTACGAGCTGCATTCATGTAGACAATGCCACCCTAATCTAGGACAGGAAGGAACGTTGACTGAGTGATCTGCATTCTACTATTTAGTGAGAGGCATGACCTGTTTCTATGGAAGCCCATTTTTATGCACAAATTCTTAGTTAACTCATCAATATACTTAAAAAAAAAAAAGACAGTTTATTGTCTCTCCAAATGCCCAGATATTTGTAAACAGGGAGACGATCAATGTGGGCACCATTCAAGGTACGTACGCTAAATCATTAGCCATTTTTTTGTGCGTGCTCAGAAAACAACATAGATGTTGTTATACCTGTGTTCAATAACAAGGAAAATAAAGGTTGTCTGAAAACAATGAAAGCAGACTGTAGTTCAGATAGATCCTGGTCAACAGTAGGATCCTGGTCAACCGTAGGATCCTGGTCAACAGTAGGATCCTGGTCAACCGTAGGATCCTGGTCAACAGTAGGATCCTGGTCAACAGTAGGATCCTGGTCAACCGTAGGATCCTGGTCAACAGTAGGATCCTGGTCAACAGTAGGATCCTGGTCAACAGTAGGATCCTGGTCAACAGTAGGATCCTGGTCAACCGTAGGATCCTGGTCAACAGTAGGATCCTGGTCAACAGTAGGATCCTGGTCAACCGTAGGATCCTGGTCAACCGTAGGATCCTGGTCAACCGTAGGTTCCGGGTCAACCGTAGGTTCCGGGTCAACAGTAGGATCCTGGTCAACAGTAGGATCCTGGTCAACAGTAGGATCCTGGTCAACCGTAGGATCCTGGTCAACAGTAGGATCCTGGTCAACAGTAGGATCCTGGTCAACAATAGGTTCCGGGTCAACCGTAGGTTCCGGGTCAACCGTAGGTTCCGGGGCAACCGTAGGGGCAACAGAATACATAGCAGTATTGTCCATATACAGGTGCATTTCAATTTTCTTTTTTTTTTGACAGACAAACCGATGATGTTTATGTTTACAGTAAAACGTACTGGTCCAGTACTGACCCCTGCAGGACAAAAATGAGAAAGGACAGAACATATCAAAATAGGAGGTTATAATAATAATAATTATTATAATAATAATAATAATAATAATAATTATTATAATAATAATCATTGAAACACAGTAGGAATATAAATGGATCAAATGTAACAACATAATTCCTCTGATTCAGAGGGGCTGGGGTAAATGCGGAAGACACTTTTCGGTTTGAATGCATTTCTTTGTACAACTGACAAGGTACCCCCTCTTTCTGTCCTTTGTGTGACCATGGTGTTAATAAGCAGTGAGAAAGAAACATTGCAGTTCTCCACATGGCCACTGGGAGGCACTGTTGTCTCATAGAATCACAGGGTTCTATCCACTGACACTAGACAAACTCAACCTCACTCTGTCCCCTGAGGACTCGTCAATTTGAAATGTTATTCTGTGAATGATCACACGTAATTTGTTTCAATACAGTTTGATCTGAATTGTAGCGTAGTGGTATCAGCATCAAAGCCTGTGGGTCGCCTGAGGAGACCAGAGCAGACATAAATCAGCTGTCTCAGTATGAGTGATAATCGAGGACAGGTCCATTACATTACATTTAAGTCATTTAGCAGACGCTCTTATCCAGAGCGACTTACAAATTGGTGCATACACCTTATGACAACCAGTGGAACAGCCACTTGCATCTAAATCTTGTTGGGGGAGAAGGATTACCTACCCTTACTTACCCTATCCTAGGTATTCCTTGAAGAGGTGGGGTTTCAGGTGTCTCCGGAAGGTGGTGATTGACTCCGCTGTCCTGGCGTCGTGAGGGAGTTTGTTCCACCATTGGGGGCCAGAGCAGCGAACAGTTTTGACTGGGCTGAGCGGGAACTGTACTTCCTCAGTGGTAGGGAGGCGAGCAGGCCAGAGGTGGATGAACGCAGTGCCCTTGTTTGGGTGTAGGGCCTGATCAGAGCCTGGAGGTACTGAGTGCCGTTCCCCTCACAGCTCCGTAGGCGAGCACCATGGTCTTGTAGCGGATGCGAGCTTCAACTGGAAGCCAGTGGAGAGAGCGGAGGAGCGGGGTGACGTGAGAGAACTTGGGAAGGTTGAACACCAGACGGGCTGCGGCGTTCTGGATGAGTTGTAGGGGTTTAATGGCACAGGCAGGGAGCCCAGCCAACAGCGAGTTGCAGTAATCAAGACGGGAGATGACAAGTGCCTGGATTAGGACCTGCGCCGCTTCCTGTGTGAGGCAGGGTCGTACTCTGCGGATGTTGTAGACATGAACCTACAGGAACGGGACACCGCCTTGATGTTTAGTTGAGAACGTCAGGGTGTTGTCCAGGATCACGCCAAGGTTCTTAGCGCTCTGGGAGGAGGACACAATGGAGTTGTCAACCGTGATGGCGAGATCATGGAACGGGCAGTCCTTCCCCGGGAGGAAGAGGAGCTCCGTCTTGCTGAGGTTCAGCTTGAGGTGGTGATCCGTCATCCACACTGATATGTCTGCCAGACATGCAGAGATGCGATTCGCCACCTGGTCATCAGAAGGGGAAAGGAGAAGATTAATTGTGTGTCGTCTGCATAGCAATGATAGGAGAGACCATGTGAGGTTATGACAGAGCCAAGTGACTTGGTGTATAGCGAGAATAAGAGAGGGCCTAGAACAGAGCCCTGGGGGACACCAGTGGTGAGAGCGTGGTGAGGAGACAGATTCTCGCCACGCCACCTGGTAGGAGCGACCTGTCAGGTAGGACGCAATCCAAGCGTGGGCCGCGCCGGAGATGCCCAACTCGGAGAGGGTGGAGAGGGAGGATCTGATGGTTCACAGTATCGAAGGCAGCCGATAGGTCTAGAAGGATGAGAGCAGAGGAGAGAGTTAGCTTTAGCAGTGCGGAGCGCCTCCGTGATACAGAGAAGAGCAGTCTCAGTTGAATGACTAGTCTTGAAACCTGACTGATTTGGATCAAGAAGGTCATTCTGAGAGAGATAGCGGTAGAGCTGGCCAAGGACGGCACGCTCAAGAGTTTTGGAGAGAAAAGAGAGAAGGGATACTGGTCTGTAGTTGTTGACATCGGAGGGATCGAGTGTAGGTTTTCAGAAGGGTGCAACTCTCGCTCTCTTGAAGACGGGAGGGACGTAGCCAGCGGTCAGGGATGAGTTGATGAGCGAGGTGAGGTAAGGGAGAAGGTCTCCGGAAATGGTCTGGAGAAGAGAGGAGGGGATAGGGTCAAGCGGGCAGGTTGTTGGGCGGCCGGCCCCGTCACAAGACGCGAGATTTCATCTGGAGAGAGAGGGGAGAAAGAGGTCAGAGCATAGGGTAGGGCAGTGTGAGCAGAACCAGCGGTGTCGTTTGACTTAGCAAACGAGATCGGATGTCATCGACCTTCTTTTCAAAATGGTTGACGAAGTCATCTGCAGAGAGGGAGGAGGGAGGGGGAGGATTCAGGAGGGAGGAGAAGGTGGCAAAGAGCTTCCTAGGGTTAGAGGCAGATGCTTGGAACTTAGAATGGTAGAAAGTGGCTTTAGCAGCAGAGACAGAGGAGGAAAATGTAGAGAGGAGGGAGTGAAAGGATGCCAGGTCCGCAGGGAGGCGAGGATTTTCCTCCATTTCCGCTCGGCTGCCCGGAGCCCTGTTCTGTGAGCTCGCAATGAGTCGTCGAGCCACGGAGCGGGAGGAGGACCGAGCCGGCCTGGAGGATAGGGGGACATAGGGAGTCAAAGGATGCAGTAAGGGAGGAGAGGAGGGTTGAGGAGGCAGAATCAGGAGATAGGTTGGAGAAAGTTTGAGCAGAGGGAAGAGAAGATAGGATGGAAGAGGAGAGAGTAGCGGGGGAGAGAGAGCGAAGGTTGGGACGGCGCGATACCATCCGAGTAGGGGCAGTGTGGGAAGTGTTGGATGAGAGCGAGAGGGAAAAGGATACAAGGTAGTGGTCGGAGACTTGGAGGGAGTTGCAATGAGGTTAGTGGAAGAACAGCATCTAGTAAAGATGAGGTCAAGCGTATTGCCTGCCTTGTGAGTAGGGGGAAGGTGAGAGGGTGAGGTCAAAAGAGGAGAGGAGTGGAAAGAAGGAGGCAGAGAGGAATGAGTCAAAGGTAGACGTGGGGAGGTTAAAGTCGCCCAGAACTGTGAGAGGTGAGCCGTCCTCAGGAAAGGAGCTTATCAAGGCATCAAGCTCATTGATGAACTCTCGAGGAACCTGGAGGGCGATAAATGATAAGGATGTTAAGCTTGAAAGGGCTGGTAACTGTGACAGCATGGAATTCAAAGGAGGCAATAGACAGATGGGTAAGGGGAGAAAGAGAGAAAGACCACTTGGGAGAGATGAGGATCCCGGTGCCACCACCCCGCTGACCAGAAGCTCTCGGGTGTGCGAGAACACGTGGGCGGACGAGGAGAGAGCAGTAGGAGTAGCAGTGTTATCTGTGGTGATCCATGTTTCCGTCAGTGCCAAGAAGTCAAGGGACTGGAGGGAGGCATAGGCTGAGATGAACTCTGCCTTGTTGGCCGCAGATTGGCAGTTCCAGAGGCTACCAGAGACCTGGAACTCCACGTGGGTCGTACGCGCTGGGACCACCAGGTTAGGATGGTCGCGGCCACGCGGTGTGGAGCGTTTGTATGGTCTGTGCAGAGAGGAGAGAACAGGGATAGACAGACACATAGTTGACAGGCTACAGAAAAGGCTACGCTAATGCAAGGAAATTGGAATGACAAGCGGACTACACGTCTCGAATGTTCAGAAAGTTAGCTTACGTAGCAAGAATCTTATTGACTAAAATGATTAAAATGATACAGTACTGCTAAAGTAGGCTAGCTGGCAGTAGCTGCGTTGTTGACACTACACTAATCAAGTCGTTCCGTTGAGTGTAATAATTTCTACAGTGCTGCTATTCGGGGCTAGCTGGCTAGCTAGCAGTGTTGTTTACGTTACGTTGAGTTAAAAGAACGACAATAGCTGGCTAGCTAACCTAGGAAATCGCTCTAGACTACACAATTATCTTTGAAACAAAGACGGATATGTAGCTAGCTATGTAGCTAGCTACGATCAAACAAATCAAACCGTTGTACTGTAATGAAATGAAAATGTGATACTACCTGTGAATGCGACCGGTTGTTGAGTTCTATTCAGTAGACGTTGGCTAGCTGTTAGCTGTTGGCTAGCTAGCAGAGTCTCCTACGTTAAGGACGACAAATAGCTGGCTAGCGAACCTCAGTGAATTAAGATAATCACTCCAAGGCTACACACACTAAACTACACAATTATCTTGGAAACAAAGACAGCTATGTAGCTAGCTAACACTGAACTAATCAAGTCGTACAGTTGAGTGAATAGCACTACAGTGATGCTAATCTGTGTGCGTTAGCTAGCGTTGCTAGCTCCTGGGCGAATAGCAGTGAAGGCTACGTTAGGGCGACGAAATACGAAATACGATAATTATGCAATTATCTCTGATACAGGACGGCTATGTAGCTAGCTAAGAAGAATGGCTAAGATTATGTAGCTAGCTAACAGTAAACTAATCAAGTCGTACAGTTGAGTGAATAGCACTACAGTGATGCTAATCTGTGTGCGTTAGCTAGCTCCTGGGCGAATAGCAGTGAAGGCTACGTTAGGGCGACGAAATACGATAATTATGCAATTATCTCTGATACAAGGACGGCTATGTAGCTAGCTAAGAAGAATTGCTAAGATTAGACAAATCAACCGTTGTACTATAATGAAATGTAATGAAAAAAGTTATACAACCTGCAGAGCGAAGTGCGAATGCGACCGCTCGCTCCAACCGAACCGGAACACAGGTCCCCAGCATATTACCTCTTCAGTATGAGTGATAATCTAGGACAGGTCCCAGCATATTACCTCTTCAGTATGAGTGATAATCTAGGACAGGTCCCCAGCATATTATCTAATCAGTAGGAGTGATAATCTAGGACAGGTCCCCAGCATATTATCTAATCAGTATGAGTGATAATCTAGGACAGGTCCCCAGCATATTACCTCTTCAGTATGAGTGATAATCGAGGACAGGTCCCCAGCATATTACCTCTTCAGTATGAGTGATAATCTAGGACAGGTCCCCAGCATATTACCTCTTCAGTATGAGTGATAATCTAGGACAGGTCCCAGTATATTATCTATTCAGTATGAGTGATAATCTAGGACAGGTCCCCAGCATATTACCTCTTCAGTATGAGTGATAATCTAGGACAGGTCCCAGCATATTATCTATTCAGTATGAGTGATAATCTAGGACAGGTCCCAGCATATTATCTATTCAGTATGAGTGATAATCGAGGACAGGTCCCCAGCATATTACCTCTTCAGTATGAGTGATAATCTAGGACAGGTCCCAGCATATTACCTCTTCAGTATGAGTGATAATCGAGGACAGGTCCCCAGCATATTACCTCTTCAGTATGAGTGATAATCTAGGACAGGTCCCAGCATATTACCTCTTCAGTATGAGTGATAATCGAGGACAGGTCCCCAGCATATTACCTCTTCAGTATGAGTGATAATCTAGGACAGGTCCCAGCATATTATCTATTCAGTATGAGTGATAATCTAGGACAGGTCCCCAGCATATTACCTCTTCAGTATGAGTGATAATCTAGGACAGGTCCCAGCATATTATCTAATCAGTAGGAGTGATAATCTAGGACAGGTCCCCAGCATATTACCTCTTCAGTATGAGTAATAATCTAGGACAGGTCCCCATTATATTACCTCTTCAGTATGAGTGATAATCTAGGACAGGTCCCCAGCATATTACCTCTTCAGTATGAGTGATAATCTAGGACAGGTCCCAGCATATTATCTATTCAGTATGAGTGATAATCTAGACAGGTCCCCAGCATATTACCTCTTCAGTATGAGTGATAATCTAGGACAGGTCCCCAGCATATTACCTCTTCAGTATGAGTGATAATCTAGGACAGGTCCCCAGCATATTACCTAATCAGTATGAGTAATAATCTAGGACAGGGGTCCCCAGCATATTACCTCTTCAGTATGAGTGATAATCTAGGACAGGTCCCAGCATATTATCTATTCAGTATGAGTGATAATCTAGGACAGGTCCCCAGCATATTATCTAATCAGTAGGAGTGATAATCTAGGACAGGTCCCCAGCATATTACCTCTTCAGTATGAGTGATAATCTAGGACAGGTCCCAGTATATTATCTATTCAGTATGAGTGATAATCTAGGACAGGTCCCCAGCATATTATCTAATCAGTAGGAGTGATAATCTAGGACAGGTCCCCAGCATATTATCTAATCAGTAGGAGTGATAATCTAGGACAGGTCCCCAGCATATTGCCTCTTCAGTATGAGTGATAATCTAGGACAGGTCCCAGCATATTATCTATTCAGTATGAGTGATAATCTAGGACAGGTCCCCAGTTATATTATCTAATCAGTAGGAGTGATAATCTATGACAGGTCCCCAGCATATTATCTATTCAGTATGAGTGATAATCTAGGACAGGTCCCTATTATATTATCTATTCAGTAGGAGTAATAATCTAGGCCAGGTCCCAACATATTATGTATTCAGTAGGAGTGTTAATCTAGGCCAGGTCCCTATTATATTATCTATTCAGTAGGAGTGATAATCTAGGACAGGTCCCCAGCATATTACCTCTTCAGTATGAGTGATAATCTAGGACAGGTCCCAGCATATTATCTATTCAGTATGAGTGATAATCTAGGACAGGTCCCCAGCATATTACCTCTTCAGTATGAGTGATAATCTAGGACAGGTCCCATTATATTACCTATTCATTAGGAGTGATAATCTAGGGACAGGTCCCCATTATATTACCAATTCATTAGGAGTGATAATCTAGGACAGGTCCCCATTATATTACCTATTCAGTAGGAGTGATAATCTAGGCCAGGTCCCCATTATATTACCTATTCATTAGGAGTGATAATCTAGGCCAGGTCCCCAGCATATTACCTATTCATTAGGAGTGATAATCTAGGCCAGGTCCCCATTATATTACCTACTGAGTAGGAGTGATAATCTAGGCCAGGTCCCCATTATATTATCTATTCATTAGGAGTGATAATCTAGGCCAGGTCCCAATCATATTATCTATTCATTAGGAGTGATAATCTAGGCCAGGTCCCCATTATATTATCTAATCAGTAGGAGTGTTAATCTAGGCCAGGTCCCCATTATATTATCTAATCAGTAGGAGTGTTAATCTAGGCCAGGTCCCCATTATATTACCTACTGATTAGGAGTAATAATCTAGACCAGGTCCCCATTATATTACCTATTCATTAGGAGTGATAATCTAGGCCAGGTCCCCATTATATTATGTATTCATTAGAGTGATAATCTAGGCCAGGTCCCCATTATATTATGTATTCAGTAGGAGTGATAATCTAGGCCAGGTCCCCAGTATATTATCTATTCAGTAGGAGTGATAATCTAGGACAGGTCCCCATTATATTACCTATTCAGTAGGAGTGATAATCTAGGCCAGGTCCCCATTATATTATCTAATCAGTAGGAGTGTTAATCTAGGCCAGGTCCCCATTATATTATCTAATCAGTAGGAGTGTTAATCTAGGCCAGGTCCCCATTATATTACCTACTGATTAGGAGTAATAATCTAGACCAGGTCCCCATTATATTACCTACTGATTAGGAGTAATAATCTAGACCAGGTCCCCATTATAATATCTATTCAGTAGGAGTGTTAATCTAGACCAGGTCCCAAGCATATTATCTAATGTGCCTTAGACCGCTGCACCACTCAGGAGCCCCTAAGGTAACTCAATAAATATGTCATACATTTTTACAGTTCTGAATCGTTCAGTGGGTCTTTCGCTATTTATATACTATTTCCATTTATATCCAAAAAGTCAAATTTCGTAACCTAATACATCCGATAATAAGCACCGGCGCAGCTCCCAAAACATTTTGTTGTTGTCTTCTTCCAAGTTCTTTCCTCGCAAATAGCAACATTAGCATGATATGACCTGAATTAAATGTAAATAGCAAAATTAGCATGATATGACCTGAATTAAATGTAAATAGCTAAATTAGCATGATATGACCTGAATTAAATGTAAATAGCAACATTAGCATGATATGACCTGAATTAAATGTAAATAGCAAAATTAGCATGATATGACCTGAATTAAATGTAAATAGCAAAATTAGCATGATATGACCTGAATTAAATGTAAATAGCAAAATTAGCATGATATGACCTGAATTAAATGTAAATAGCAACATTGGCATGATATGACCTGAATTAAATGTAAATAGCAAAATTAGCATGATATGACCTGAATTAAATGTAAATAGCAAAATTAGCATGATATGACCTGAATTAAATGTAAATAGCAACATTAGCATGATATGACCTGAATTAAATGTAAAATAGCAACATTAGCATGATATGACCTGAATTAAATGTAAATAGCAAACATTGGCATGATATGACCTGAATTAAATGTAAATAGCAACATTAGCATGATATGACCTGAATTAAATGTAAATAGCAACATTAGCATGCTATGACCTGAATTAAATGTAAATAGCAACATTAGCATGATATGACCTGAATTAAATGTAAATAGCAACATTAGCATGATATGACCTGAATTAAATGTAAATAGCAAAATTAGCATGATATGACCTGAATTAAATGTAAATAGCAAAATTAGCATGATATGACCTGAATTAAATGTAAATAGCAACATTAGCATGATATGACCTGAATTAAAATGTAAATAGCAACATTAGCATGATATGACCTGAATTAAATGTAAAATAGCAACATTAGCATGATATGACCTGAATTAAATGTAAATAGCAACATTAGCATGATATGACCTGAATTAAATGTAAATAGCAACATTAGCATGATATGACCTGAATTAAATGTAAATAGCAACATTAGCATGATATGACCTGAATTAAATGTAAAAGGCCTTTTTTGTGATAATTCTCGAAAAAGAACCTAAACGTTGCATAAATATGAACGGCCAGAACCGTTTCCTGTTGTGTGTCTGCACCAGACAGAACTGTTTCCTGTTGTGTGTCTGCACCAGCCAGAACTGTTTCCTGTTGTGTGTCTGCACCAGCCAGAACTGTTTCCTGTTGTGTGTCTGCACCAGCCAGAACTGTTTCCTGTTGTGTGTCTGCACCAGCCAGAACTGTTTCCTGTTGTGTGTCTGCACCAGACAGAACTGTTTCCTGTTGTGTGTCTGCACCAGCCAGAACTGTTTCCCTGTTGTGTGTCTGCACCAGCCAGAACTGTTTCCTGTTGTGTGTCTCCACCAGACAGAACTGTTTCCTGTTGTGTGTCTGCACCAGACAGAACTGTTTCCCTGTTGTGTGTCTCCACCAGCCAGAACTGTTTCCTATTGT
>NW_026287608.1:122500-132933 GCF_023373465.1 Oncorhynchus keta | reverse complement strand
ACTGAAAGAGAGAGACAAAGAAACAGAGAGAGAGACAGCGAGAGAGAGAGAGAGAGAGAGAGAGAGAGAGAGACAAAGAGACCGAGAGAGCGAGAGAGAGAGAGAGAGAGAGAGAGAGAGAGAGAGAGAGAGAGAGATTAAAAGGGGAGATATGAACTGAAAGAGAGAGAGAGACAGAGAGAGAGAGACAAAGAGACCGAGAGAGCGAGAGAGAGAGAGAGAGAGAGAGAGAGAGAGAGAGAGAGAGAGAGAGAGAGAGAGAGAGAGAGAGAGAGAGAGAGAGAGAGACAAAGAGACCGAGAGAGCGAGAGAGAGAGAGAGAGAGAGAGAGAGAGAGAGAGAGAGAGAGAGAGAGAGAGAGAGAGAGAGAGAGAAAAAGGGGAGATATGAACTGAAAGAGAGAGAGAGACAGAGAGAGAGAGACAAAGAGACCGAGAGAGCGAGAGAGAGAGAGAGAGAGAGAGAGAGAGAGAGAGAGAGAGAGAGAGAGAGAGAGAGAGAGAGAGAGAGAGAGAGAGAGAGAGAGAGAGAGAGAGAGAGAGAGAGAGAGAGAGAGAGAGAGAGAGAGAGACAGAGAGAGAGAGATTAAAAGGGGAGATATGAACTGAAAGAGAGAGAGAGACAGAGAGAGAGAGACAAAGAGACCGAGAGAGCGAGAGAGAGAGAGAGAGAGAGAGAGAGAGAGAGAGAGAGAGAGAGAGAGAGAGAGAGAGAGAGAGAGATTAAAAGGGGAGATATGAACTGAAAGAGAGAGAGAGACAGAGAGAGAGAGACAAAGAGACCGAGAGAGCGAGAGAGAGAGAGAGAGAGAGAGAGAGAGAGAGAGAGAGAGAGAGAGAGAGAGAGAGAGAGACAGAGAGAGAGAGACAAAGAGACCGAGAGAGCGAGAGAGAGAGAGAGAGAGAGAGAGAGAGAGAGAGAGAGAGAGAGAGAGAGAGAGAGAGACAGAGAGAGAGAGATTAAAAGGGGAGATATGAACTGAAAGAGAGAGAGACAGAGAGAGAGAGACAAAGAGACCGAGAGAGCGAGAGAGAGAGAGAGAGAGAGAGAGAGAGACTTTGACTTTTGGTCTTGCTTTATTGAAACATTCTTAATTCATTTAAAACTCACCCCCCACTCCTAAAATAAATAAAAATAAAAATAAAATAAAAATACACAAAACCATCTCCTACAACCGTATATCCAAAACATCTTCCCCAGCAATACAGACAGCCCCCCAACACACCATATCTCCTCAAACATCTCCACACATTTGATCATTTTATAGAACTCAAACTCAACCCTAAGGCGCGCAGAGACCATCCCATGAAACAGTAGTAAGGGTCTGTTATCCCCCACCTTGACCCTGTTCCTCCTTGTTAGCCAAATAGCTAACTTGCCTGAGCAAACAGAAAATTCAACAAAACACATTTTTCTTTCTCCTTACTCGAATACCTGTATCCCATTATAAACATCCCAACAGCAAAACCACCCCCAACCTGTCACACAGACATTCCAACAGAGACATTAATGGCATTAACCTGGTGCACACAGAAAACACATGAATTACAGTTTCTTTTCATTTGACAGAAAGGACACCCCTGCCCAATTCCCCGGATCAACCCGTGCCAACCAGCTGTTAGTGGCCAGGGCTCCATGAAGAACCCTCCACTGGAGGTCCCTGACCTCTTGGTACTGGGGGTTTGTAGAGCGCCCTCCATCTAAAACCCACCATACTCTCCGCCCCCACATACCCCCTGCCACTGATGTGCCTTCACTCCTGTTAGGCTTCTAATGCTCCTCACCTTAACGCAGAGGTTGTAGAGGGCTTTACCTCCCACCCCTCAAACTCCCCCAGGCTCGGAGTGTTAAAATCTAACAAGTCCTCCAGACCCTTGCCAGTCTCCAGTCTCTGCCGTCACCTGCAGTGGCGGGAACATTGGTGGCCCCTCTCCCTTTGGCCTCTCAAACACCCCCTTACCGGCTCAGACAGTGCCTCCTGGACCTCCTCCAGGAATCTCTCCAGCAGCCTAAGAGACGTTATTCCTGTTTGTTGCGCCAAGACCTCCGGGGTTTTCCACCCCTCCTCTCCCAGCAGTCTCAGGTCACCCAGCCTTGTAAACCCCCTGCCATCAGTTGCCTCTGCAGGGTGGCCGACTGAACCGATCTCAAAGGGATGGCTGGGTTGTGGAAGATGGGCTCCTCCCACACCCACTGCCCAGGCTCCACACCCCTTCTCGTGTGGGCCTTAGCAGCTGCCAGGCCCTCAGCACCGCAGAGTAAAACTCTGAGAGACCTGCTGTACTCAGCCTCTCCAGCTTCATGAGGAACAGCTGCCGGTCCAACCCTAATCCGCCAGCTCTCCTCAGCAGCGCATGCTGGTTCCCTCCAGCCAACATCAGTGTGGTACAGCAGTCTCTGCACCGCCTTTAGTCTGAAAGCAGCCATCCTGCTCTCCAGTTCCACCAGGCCCTGTCCTCCTTCGTGGACGGTCATGTACAAAACTGCTGCCTTCAGCCAGTGATGTCCTGACCAAAAAAAAGTCCACCAGCTTGCGTTGCAGGTCTGCAAAGCAGACCGGCGGGGGTTGAGGACAGCCAGTTTATGCCACAAGGAAGATGCCACCAGGTTGTTGATTATCAGCACCCTCCCTCTATATGACACTTGGGACAGGAGCCACCTCCACCTGGCCAGTCTTGACACCACTGCCTGTGTCAGCCCCTCCCAGTTCTTGCTGACCCACCTCCGAGCCCAGGTACACCCCCAACACTTTAAGCCCTTCACAACCCCACTGCAAACCCCCTGGAAGCAGAGGAGGAGCCCTATCCCCCATGCCCCACATAACAGAGCTTTGCTCTTTCCCAGTTTACCTTAGCTGATGAAGCTCCCTCATACACCTTCAGACTGGTCTCTAGTTCCTGCATATCTTGCCCATCCCTGACCATCACAGAAACATCATCTGCATATGCTGAGACTGCAATTCCTGTCACCACATCCATGCCTGTCCAGCACACTCCCCGCAGTCTCCTGCGTAGCAGTCCTAAAAAGGCTCAATGGCTAGTGTGTACAGCTGCCCAGATAGAGGGCATCCTTGTCTAATGCCCCGTCTCACCCAGACTGGCCTACTGAGCCCCCTCCCACCTTAACCATACATGACGCCCAGCATACAACAGCTTCACACAGGTCACAAAACTCTTCCCAAACCCAAACACAGACATCACATTAAACAGATACTCATGATCCACTCTATCAAAAGCCTTCTCTTGATCTAAAGAGACCAGTCCAAAGTTCACATTAGAACCTTCTCGACAAGTCCAACATGTCCCTAATCAAGAACAAGTTGTCCGTGATTGAGCGTCCCGGTACACAATATGTCTGGTCCTTGTGTATTATAGAGTCCAGATGGGACTTCAGTCTGTTAGAGAGGACCTTGGCAAAATCTTGTAGTCCGCACAGAGTAACGCCACAGGCCTCCAGTTCTTAAGTTCACACAAGTCCCCTTTTTGGGCAGGAGAGTCAGAGCCGCCCGACGGCAGCTCATCGGCAACTCTCCTACCCCTATGCATTCTCGCAACACGCAAAAGAAATCCTGTCCAATTGTTCCCAGAATTTTTTGTAAAATTCCACTGGAAGTCCATCAACCCCGGGTGCACGACCGGGGGACATCTGGGTTACTGCCTCTGCCAGTTCATGTGACAACAGAGGAATGTCCATTTCATCCCTCTGTGCCCGAGAGAGCTTAGGGAGTCCTGCGAACAAGACCTGAGCACACATAGGATCACACATTTCTGCCCTATACAATTCAGTATAAAACTCCACAGTCCGCTCCCGCATCTCCCCCACCACAGAGGTCACCCGCCCATCAGACAGCCGTAGACAATGCATACCCTTGGCTTCACTGCTCTGTCTTTCCAAACCAAAGAAGAAGGAGCTGGGAGCATCCATCTCCTTGAGCATGGAGAACCTAGCTCTTACAAGTGCTCCCTTTGCTTTAACCTGGAAAAACTGCCCAGGTCCCTACGTAACGGCTAAGTTAGCCTGGAGGCCTACATTGCCTTGCCCCACCATCTCTACCTCCATCTCACTAATACACCGCTCTAGTTCCCCCAACACTCTCCTTGCCTCTGAGGATGAGAGAGCTGTGTACTGTTGACAGAAAAGCCGAATTTGCACTTTCCCCACATCCCACCACTGACTCAGAGACTCATACTCCTCTCTTCGCTGCCCCCATCTTTCCCAAAAGTCTGGAAACCTGAGCAAAAGTGGCATCTTGTAAGAGCTTTACATTGAACTTCCAATAAGATGCCTGCCGGGCCCTGGTGAAATAGACAGCCGAGCCATGGTTATGTGGTGATCCGAAACCCCACTGGGAGAATGGTAGCACTCAGAAGCCTATTGCTCTGATTCCTGGACATGTAAAAACGATCAAGTCGAGCTGCACTCACCCTAGCCCCAAAACCTTCACCCACGTATACTGTCTTGTGTTTGGATGTTTAGTTCTCCAAACATCCACTAGGTCAAACTGATTAAAGATGTCCCTTAACACTCCCACTGACACTGAATGAGGCTCTTCCCCATTTCTGTCTTTTGTAAAATCCATTGTACAGTTCCAGTCACCTCCGATCACCAGCGTCTCCTCAGGCGCTACTTGTGAGAGTTCCTGTCTAAGACTCCCAAATAGAACCCCTCTTTCTCTCCCTGTGTTAGGCGCATACACATTTATAAAGACAAAACACATGTTGTTAATTTCTGCTTTAACAACAAGCAACCTACCCCTACACACCTCCTTTGAGGAGCAAATTTTTACAGCCAGACCCGGTGCAAAAAGGACTGCCACCCCTGCACTAAGATTTGTCCCATGGCTCAACACACTTGCCCCTTTCCACCAGAGCCCCAATCAACTTCATTCACCACATCACTATGCGTCTCCTGCAGAAACAACACCTGTACTTGTTTATGTTTTACATATTCACTCAACACACTCCTCTTTCCCGCATCTCTGGCGCCATTTATATTGAGCGAGCCTACCCGAAGAGTCTCCATAAGAAGTGGGAGAAAAACCAGCAGAGAAATAGACCAATAGCAAAGCTCAAAAAGCCCCAGTGTCAGTAAGAAATTAAACATTTAAACAGTGTCTGAAGGTAAACCTTTACGCACTGTTGTGACCCACTTCCCTCAACCTAAACTGCGTTTCTTGGGTGAGAGGACACCATGCCCCTCATTTCTCATAGCATGTTGTACTGATCTTACAAACTTTCTAGGATCAGGAAAAAAGCCTCAAGATTAACTTTTTTCCCTTAGTCTCATTCAGGAACCTTGTCAGTTCTCTCAACGTGTACTTAGACCCTCTGGTTGACTGGCTGTCAGCTCCGGGCCAATTGAAGAGGAGTCTGAAAAAATACCTCCTCATCCTCTTCCTCAGACTCACTTTCCTCCTCTTCTCTATCTCCCACCCTGACCACCTGCCCTTTCTCTCTGGTTAGGGCCTCACCCAGCAACAGGCAACATTTCCATGGTGCCTTTGTCCACACCCTTTTTCTTTTTCCTCTTGACACCCTCCTCCTCCCCCCCTAATCTCTTACACTTCCCCACTATACTCTCCTCATCCACTAGAATAACCTGACTAGACGCAGTATCATCTGCACCACCCTCCATAGCATGACTAGGGCCAGCCTCAGCTACAACACCCTCCATAGCATGACTAGGGCCAGCCTCAGCTACAACACCCTCCATAGCATGACTAGGGCCAGCCTCAGCTATACCACCCTCCATAGCATGACTAGGGCCAGCCTCAGCTACAACACCCTCCATAGCATGACTAGGGCCAGCCTCAGCTATACCACCCTCCATAGCATGTCTAGGCCCAGCCTCAGCTACCCCCACCATCTCTAGCCTGACTAGACCCAGCCTCAGCTACCCCACCATCTCTAGCCTGACTAGACCCAGCCTCATCTACACCACCATCTCTAGACTGACTAGGCCCAGCCTCTGCTGTCTGCATCTCCTTACCCCCTGCATTTTCACCTCGATTTCCCCCCTTGCGCTCGTGCCCCTCCCTTGTCTATGGCCTTTATGTGGGCACGCAAAGCTCTTGTGCCCCAAATCCCCACATTCAAAACACCGTAGACTATCTGTGCTGGCAAAACCTGCATAGAGCCCTTCCCCATGCCTCACTTTAAAATGCACATTTAGCTGTTGCTCATTATTGTTCAGAAACATAAACACTTGCCTCCTGAAAGAAACAACGTGCTTAACGGCATCTGCCTGAAAACCTGCTGACAGTACACGGAAACCGCTAGCAAACTTACCAAAACGACTCAGCTCTTTCCTAATTTGATCATCCGTAATAAACGGAGGCAAATTTGCCACTACAACTCTTGTTGAAGGGGTAGAGAGAGGTGAAATTGACACCAACACATCCCTTACAAATATTCCGCTAGCAATTAGCCTACCGACCAAATTAGCTCTTTTCATGAACACAACCACCGCCTTGTTCATTCTAGAAGCAGAATGTATAAACTCAGCTCCTACCTGTTCACCGACCGCGAGCAGAACCTCCTCCCACCTTAACTCCGTTCTCAGGAACACACCTGAAGGGAGTGAGATAGGAACTGAGAGAGAGAACATATGATAGAGAAGTGGTGAACCATATGCTTGGTGGAACATCTGTGTGCCCCCGGGGGGAGTGGCAGGGACCGATGGAGAAGCGTTACTCCAAAGGAAAATATATTATTATGATTGAATAAATGAATAACGAGCTCAGTCATTTAAAGTCATCTGACGCTCTAAAAGGATTGGGGAGGATCCACGGCACATCTGTCTCAATGCTACATCCTTACACTGAGGGGGAAGATGGAGGGGGGTGGTTGTGTGTGTGTGTGTGTGTGTGTGTGTGTGTGTGTGTGTGTGTGTGTGTGTGTGTGTGTGTGTGTGTGTGTGTGTGTGTGTGTGTGTGTGTGTGTGTGTGTGTGTGTGTGTGTGTGTTGGGGATGGGTGTGTGGATGATACAGTGAGAAGGGGATGTACTGCGGCTTGGAACACTGATAAAATGGCAAAATACTCAAAACGTCAATCCCTGTTCCTCTTCCTGTTCCTCTTCCTGTTTCACTTCCTGTTCCTCTCCCTGTTCCTCTCCCTGTTCCTCTCCCTGTTCCTCCTCCTGTTTCACTTCCTGTGCCTCTCCCTGTTTCTCTCCCTGTTCCTCTTCCTGTTCCTCACCCTGTTCCTCTCCTTGTTCCTCTTCCTGTCCCTCACCCTGTTCCTCTCCCTGTTCCACTCCCTGTTCCTCCTCCTGTTTCACTTCCTGTTCCACTCCCTGTTCCTCTCCCTGTTCCTCTCCCTGTTCCTCACCCTGTTCCTCTCCTTGTTCCTCTTCCTGTTCCTCACCCTGTTCCTCTCCCTGTTCCACTCCCTGTTCCTCCTCCTGTTTCACTTCCTGTTCCTCTCCCTGTTCCTCTTCCTGTTCCTCACCCTGTTCCACTCCCTGTTCCACTCCCTGTTCCTCCTCCTGTTTCACTTCCTGTTCCACTCCCTGTTCCTCTCCCTGTTCCTCTCCCTGTTCCTCACCCTGTTCCTCTCCCTGTTCCTCTCCCTGTTCCTCTCCCTGTTCCACTCCCTGTTCCTCTCCCTGTTCCTCTCCCTGTTCCACTCCCTGTTCCTCTCCCTGTTCCTCTCCCTGTTCCTCTCCCTGTTCCACTCCCTGTTCCTCTCCCTGTTCCTCACCCTGTTCCTCTCCCTGTTCCTCTCCCTGTTCCACTCCCTGTTCCTCTCCCTGTTCCTCTCCCTGTTCATCTGCTTGTTCATCTCCATGTTCCTCTCCCTGTTCCTCTCCCTGTTCCTCTCCCTGTTCCTCTCCCTGTTCCACTCCCTGTTCCTCTCCCTGTTTCTCTCCCTGTTCCTCTCCCTGTTCCTCTTCCTGTTCCTCTCCCTTTTCCTCTTCCTGTTTCTCTCCCTGTTCCACTCCCTGTTCCTCTCCCTGTTCCTCTCCCTGTTCCTCTTCCTGTTCCTCTTCCTGTTTCTCTCCCTAAGTGACTTCACATTCATCAATGGAGGAAAATGTGAAATTAAATCCTGACAACTTGCTAAATAAAGGAGAGAATAAAGACCATTTACAAGGTAATAAAAAAGCCCTCGATTTTGCCATATAAAACATGATAAAAACCAGAGGAGAGAATTGACACTAGGATTCCATCCTAAATGACATCCTATTTCACTTTAAAGGGCACTACTGTAGGGAATAGGGTGCCATTCAGGTCTAAAGAAGTGCACTATGTAGGGAATAGGGTGCAATTCAGGTCTAAAGAAGTGCACTATGTAGGGAATAGGGTGCCATGCTGGTCTAAATAAGTGCACTACTGTAGGGAATAGGGTGCCATTCTGGTCTAAAGAAGTGCACTACTGTAGGGAATATGGTGCCATTCTGGTCTAAAGAAGTGCACTACTGTAGGGAATAGGGTGCCATTCTGGTCTAAAGAAGTGCACTACTGTAGGGAATAGGGTGGCATGCTGGTCTAAAGAAGTGCACTACTGTAGGGAATAGGGTGCCATTCTGGTCTAAAGAAGTGCACTACTGTAGGGAATAGGGTGCCATGCTGGTCTAAAGAAGTGCACTACTGTAGGGAATAGGGTGCCATGCTGGTCTAAAGAAGTGCACTACTGTAGGAAATAGGGTGCCATTCTGGTCTAAAGAAGTGCACTACTGTAGGGAATAGGGTGCCATGCTGGTCTAAAGAAGTGCACTACTGTAGGGAATAGGGTGCCATGCTGGTCTAAAGAAGTGCACTACTGTAGGGAATAGGGTGCCATGCTGGTCTAAAGAAGTGCACTACTGTAGGGAATAGGGTGCCATTCAGGTCTAAAGAAGTGCACTACTGTAGGGAATAGGGTGCCATGCTGGTCTAAAGAAGTGCACTACTGTAGGGAATAGGGTGCCATTCAGGTCTAAAGAAGTGCACTACTGTAGGGAATAGGGTGCCATGCTGGTCTAAAGAAGTGCACTATGTAGGGAATAGGGTGCCATGCTGGTCTAAAGAAGTGCACTACTGTAGGGAATAGGGTGCCATGCTGCTCTAAAGAAGTGCACTACTGTAGGGAATAGGGTGCCATGCTGGTCTAAAGAAGTGCACTACTGTAGGGAATAGGGTGCCATTCAGGTCTAAAGAAGTGCACTATGTAGGGAATAGGGTGCCATTCAGGTCTAAAGAAGTGCACTATGTAGGGAATAGGGTGCCATTCTGCTCTAAAGAAGTGCACTACTGTAGGGAATAGGGTGCAATTCAGGTCTAAAGAAGTGCACTACTGTAGGGAATAGGGTGCCATTCAGGTCTAAAGAACTGCACTACTGTAGGGAATAGGGTGCCATGCTGGTCTAAAGAAGTGCACTACTGTAGGGAATAGGGTGCCATGCTGGTCTAAAGAAGTGCACTACTGTAGGGAATAGGGTGCCATGCTGGTCTAAAGAAGTGCACTACTGTAGGGAATAGGGTGCCATGCTGGTCTAAAGAAGTGCACTATGTAGGGAATAGGGTGCCATGCTGGTCTAAAGAAGTGCACTACTGTAGGGAATAGGGTGCCATGCTGCTATAAAGAAGTGCACTATGTAGGGAATAGGGTGCCATGCTGGTCTAAAGAAGTGCACTATGTAGGGAATAGGGTGCCATGCTGCTCTAAAGAAGTGCACTATGTAGGGAATAGGGTGCCATGCTGCTATAAAGAAGTGCACTATGTAGGGAATAGGGTGCCATGCTGCTCTAAAGAAGTGCACTATGTAGGGAATAGGGTGCCATGCTGCTATAAAGAAGTGCACTATGTAGGGAATAGGGTGCCATGCTGCTCTAAAGAAGTGCACTACTGTAGGGAATAGGGTGCCATGCTGCTCTAAAGAAGTGCACTATGTAGGGAATAGGGTGCCATGCTGCTCTAAAGAAGTGCACTACTGTAGGGAATAGGGTGCCATGCTGCTCTAAAGAAGTGCACTATGTAGGGAATAGGGTGCCATGCTGCTCTAAAGAAGTACACTACTGTAGGGAATAGGGTGCCATGCTGCTATAAAGAAGTGCACTATGTAGGGAATAGGGTGCCATGCTGCTCTAAAGAAGTGCACTATGTAGGGAATAGGGTGCCATGCTGGTCTAAAGAAGTGCACTACTGTAGGGAATAGGGTGCCATGCTGGTCTAAAGAAGTGCACTACTGTAGGGAATAGGGTGCCATGCTGGTCTAAAGAAGTGCACTACTGTAGGGAATAGGGTGCCATGCTGGTCTAAAGAAGTGCACTACTGTAGGGAATAGGGTGCCATGCTGGTCTAAAGAAGTGCACTATGTAGGGAAGAGGGTGCCATGCTGGTCTAAAGAAGTGCACTATGTAGGGAATAGGGTGCCATGCTGCTCTAAAGAAGTGCACTATATAGGGAATAGGGTGCCATGCTGCTATAAAGAAGTGCACTATGTAGGGAAT
>NW_026287608.1:92500-117500 GCF_023373465.1 Oncorhynchus keta | reverse complement strand
AGGAACCCCCTCCCTCCAAATGGTAAAGGACCCCCCTCCAAATGGTAAAGGAACCCCCTCCTCCAAATGGTAAAGGAACCCCCCTCCAAATCCCCTCCAAATGGTAAAGGAACCCCTCCCCTCCAAATGGTAAAGGAACCCCTCCTCCAAATGGTAAAGGACCCCCTCCTCCAAATGGTAAAGGACCCCTCCAAATGGTAAAGGAACCCCCTCCCCTCCAAATGGTAAAGGAACCCCCCTCCCCTCCAAATGGTAAAGGAACCCCCTCCAAATGGTAAAGGAACCCCTCCTCCAAATGGTAAAGGAACCCCCTCCCCTCCAAATGGTAAAGGACCCCCTCCCTCCAAATGGTAAAGGAACCCCCTCCCTCCAAATGGTAAAGGAACCCCCTCCCCTCCAAATGGTAAAGGAACCCCTCCTCCAAATGGTAAAGGACCCCCTCCTCCAAATGGTAAAGGAACCCCCTCCCCTCCAAATGGTAAAGGACCCCCCTCCCCTCCAAATGGTAAAGGAACCCCCCCCCCCCCCCTCCAAATGGTAAAGGAACCCCCCCCTCCAAATGGTAAAGGAACCCCCCTCCCCTCCAAATGGTAAAGGAACCCCCCCCCCCCCTCCTCCAAATGGTAAAGGAACCCCCTCCCCTCCAAATGGTAAAGGAACCCCCTCCCCTCCAAATGGTAAAGGAACCCCCCCCTCCCCCTCCCCTCCAAATGGTAAAGGAAAATGGTAAAGGAACCCCCCCCCCCCCCAAATGGTAAAGGAACCCCCCCCTCCAAATGGTAAAGGAACCCCCCCCCCCCCCTCCAAATGGTAAAGGAACCCCCCTCCCCTCCAAATGGTAAAGGAACCCCCCTCCCCTCCAAATGGTAAAGGAACCCCTCCCCAAATGGTAAAGGAACCCCCTCCCCTCCAAATGGTAAAGGAACCCCCTCCTCCAAATGGTAAAGGAACCCCCCCCTCCCCCCCTCCAAATGGTAAAGGAACCCCCTCCTCCAAATGGTAAAGGAACCCCCTCCCCTCCAAATGGTAAAGGAACCCCCTCCCCTCCAAATGGTAAAGGAACCCCCTCCTCCAAATGGTAAAGGAACCCCCCCCCTCCAAATGGTAAAGGAACCCCCTCCCTCCAAATGGTAAAGGAACCCCCTCCCCTCCAAATGGTAAAGGAACCCCTCCCTCCAAATGGTAAAGGAACCCCCTCCCTCCAAATGGTAAAGGAACCCCCTCCCCTCCAAATGGTAAAGGAACCCCTCCCCTCCAAATGGTAAAGGAACCCCCTCCTCCAAATGGTAAAGGAACCCCCTCCCCCCAAATGGTAAAGGAACCCCCTCCCCTCCAAATGGTAAAGGAACCCCCAAATCCCCTCCTCCAAATGGTAAAGGAACCCCCTCCCCTCCAAATGGTAAAGGAACCCCCTCCCCAAATGGTAAAGGAACCCCCTCCCTCCAAATGGTAAAGGAACCCCCTCCTCCAAATGGTAAAGGAACCCCCTCCTCCAAATGGTAAAGGAACCCCCCAAATGGTAAAGGAACCCCCTCCAAATGGTAAAGGAACCCCCCTCCCCCTCCCCTCCAAATGGTAAAGGAACCCCCTCCCCTCCAAATGGTAAAGGAACCCCTCCCCTCCAAATGGTAAAGGAACCCCCCTCCCCTCCAAATGGTAAAGGAACCCCCTCCTCCAAATGGTAAAGGAACCCCCCCCTCCAAATGGTAAAGGAACCCCCTCCCCTCCAAATGGTAAAGGAACCCCCTCCTCCAAATGGTAAAGGAACCCCTCCCTCCAAATGGTAAAGGAACCCCCCTCCCCTCCAAATGGTAAAGGAACCCCCTCCCCTCCAAATGGTAAAGGAACCCCCCTCCCCTCCAAATGGTAAAGGAACCCCCCTCCCCTCCAAATGGTAAAGGAACCCCCCTCCCCTCCAAATGGTAAAGGAACCCCCCTCCCCTCCAAATGGTAAAGGAACCCCCTCCAAATCCTCCCAAATGGTAAAGGAACCCCCTCCCCCAAATGGTAAAGGAACCCCCTCCTCCAAATGGTAAAGGAACCCCTCCCCTCCAAATGGTAAAGGAACCCCCTCCAAATGGTAAAGGAACCCCCTCCAAATGGTAAAGGAACCCCCTCCCCTCCAAATGGTAAAGGAACCCCCTCCCCCAAATGGTAAAGGAACCCCCTCCCCTCCAAATGGTAAAGGAACCCCCTCCCCTCCAAATGGTAAAGGAACCCCCCCCTCCAAATGGTAAAGGAACCCCCTCCTCCAAATGGTAAAGGAACCCCCTCCCCTCCAAATGGTAAAGGAACCCCCTCCCCTCCAAATGGTAAAGGAACCCCCTCCCTCCAAATGGTAAAGGAACCCCCTCCCCTCCAAATGGTAAAGGAACCCCCTCCTCCAAATGGTAAAGGAACCCCCTCCTCCAAATGGTAAAGGAACCCCCTCCTCCAAATGGTAAAGGAACCCCCCCTCCAAATCCCCTCCAAATGGTAAAGGAACCCCCTCCCTCCAAATGGTAAAGGAACCCCCTCCCCTCCAAATGGTAAAGGAACCCCCTCCCTCCAAATGGTAAAGGAACCCCCTCCTCCAAATGGTAAAGGAACCCCCCAAATGGTAAAGGAACCCCTCCAAATGGTAAAGGAACCCCCTCCCCCTCCAAATGGTAAAGGAACCCCCTCCCCTCCAAATGGTAAAGGAACCCCCTCCCCTCCAAATGGTAAAGGAACCCCCTCCCCTCCAAATGGTAAAGGAACCCCCCCCCTCCAAATGGTAAAGGAACCCCCCCCCCCCCCCTCCTCCAAATGGTAAAGGAACCCCCTCCCCTCCAAATGGTAAAGGAACCCCCTCCCCTCCAAATGGTAAAGGAACCCCCTCCTCCAAATGGTAAAGGAACCCCCTCCCCCAAATGGTAAAGGAACCCCCTCCCCTCCAAATGGTAAAGGAACCCCCTCCCCTCCAAATGGTAAAGGAACCCCCTCCTCCAAATGGTAAAGGAACCCCTCCCCTCCAAATGGTAAAGGAACCCCTCCAAATGGTAAAGGAACCCCCCCCCCCCCCAAATGGTAAAGGAACCCCCTCCCCTCCAAATGGTAAAGGAACCCCCCTCCCCTCCAAATGGTAAAGGAACCCCCTCCTCCAAATGGTAAAGGAACCCCCTCCTCCAAATGGTAAAGGAACCCCCCCCTCCAAATGGTAAAGGAACCCCCTCCCCTCCAAATGGTAAAGGAACCCCCTCCCCAAATGGTAAATCCAAATGGTAAAGGAACCCCCTCCCCTCCAAATGGTAAAGGAACCCCCCCCTCCAAATGGTAAAGGAACCCCCCTCCCTCCAAATGGTAAATGGAAAGGAACCCCCTCCTCCAAATGGTAAAGGAACCCCCCCAAATCCAAATGGTAAAGGAACCCCTCCCCTCCAAATGGTAAAGGAACCCCCTCCCTCCAAATGGTAAAGGAACCCCCCCCCTCCAAATGGTAAAGGAACCCCCTCCCTCCAAATGGTAAAGGAACCCCCTCCTCCAAATGGTAAAGGAACCAAATGGTAAAGGAACCCCTCCTCCAAATGGTAAAAATGAACCCCCTCCTCCCAAATGGTAAAGGAACCCCTCCTCCAAATGGTAAAGGAACCCCCCCTCCAAATGGTAAAGGAACCCCCTCCTCCAAATGGTAAAGGAACCCCCCTCCCCTCCAAATGGTAAAGGAACCCCTCCCTCCAAATGGTAAAGGAACCCCCTCCCCTCCAAATGGTAAAGGAACCCCCTCCCCTCCAAATGGTAAAGGAACCCCCTCCTCCAAATGGTAAAGGAACCCCCTCCTCCAAATGGTAAAGGAACCCCCTCCTCCAAATGGTAAAGGAACCCCCTCCCCTCCAAATGGTAAAGGAACCCCCTCCTCCAAATGGTAAAGGAACCCCCTCCCCTCCAAATGGTCCAAATGGTAAAGGAACCCTCCTCCAAATGGTAAAGGAACCCCCCCTCCTCCAAATGGTAAAGGAACCCCCTCCAAATGGTAAAGGAACCCCCTCCTCCAAATGGTAAAGGAACCCCCTCCCCTCCAAATGGTAAAGGAACCCCCTCCTCCAAATGGTAAAGGAACCCCCCCCCCCTCCAAATGGTAAAGGAACCCCCTCCTCCAAATGGTAAAGGAACCCCCTCCCCCTCCAAATGGTAAAGGAACCCCCTCCCTCCAAATGGTAAAGGAACCCCCCTCCAAATCCCCTCCAAATGGTAAAGGAACCCCCTCCCCTCCAAATGGTAAAGGAACCCCCCCCTCCAAATGGTAAAGGAACCCCCTCCCTCCAAATGGTAAAGGAACCCCCCCCCCTCCAAATGGTAAAGGAACCCCCCTCCCCTCCAAATGGTAAAGGAACCCCCCTCCCCTCCAAATGGTAAAGGAACCCCCCTCCCCTCCAAATGGTAAAGGAACCCCCCTCCCCTCCAAATGGTAAAGGAACCCCCTCCCTCCAAATGGTAAAGGAACCCCCTCCTCTCCAAATGGTAAAGGAACCCCCTCCCCTCCAAATGGTAAAGGAACCCCCTCCCCTCCAAATGGTAAAGGAACCCCCCCCCCCCCCCCTCCCCTCCAAATGGTAAAGGAACCCCCTCCCCCCTCCTCCAAATGGTAAAGGAACCCCTCCAAATGGTAAAGGAACCCCCTCCAAATGGTAAAGGAACCCCCTCCCCTCCAAATGGTAAAGGAACCCCCCTCCCCTCCAAATGGTAAAGGAACCCCCCTCCCCTCCAAATGGTAAAGGAACCCCCCTCCCCTCCAAATGGTAAAGGAACCCCCTCCTCCAAATGGTAAAGGAACCCCCTCCCTCTCCCTCCAAATGGTAAAGGAACCCCCCCCCTCCAAATGGTAAAGGAACCCCCTCCTCCAAATGGTAAAGGAACCCCCAAATCCCCTCCAAATGGTAAAGGAACCCCCAAATCCCCCTCCTCCAAATGGTAAAGGAACCCCCCTCCTCCAAATGGTAAAGGAACCCCCTCCCCTCCAAATGGTAAAGGAACCCCCTCCTCCAAATGGTAAAGGAACCCCCTCCCCTCCAAATGGTAAAGGAACCCCCTCCCTCCAAATGGTAAAGGAACCCCCTCCCTCCAAATGGTAAAGGAACCCCCAAATGGTCCCCCCAAATGGTAAAGGAACCCCCTCCCTCCAAATGGTAAAGGAACCCCCCCTCCAAATCCCCTCCAAATGGTAAAGGAACCCCCTCCAAATGGTAAAGGAACCCCTCCTCCAAATGGTAAAGGAACCCCCCTCCCCTCCAAATGGTAAAGGAACCCCCCCCTCCAAATCCCCCTCCCCTCCAAATGGTAAAGGAACCCCCCCTCCAAATCCCCCCTCCTCAAATGGTAAAGGAACCCCCCTCCCCCCTCCAAATGGTAAAGGAACCCCCTCCCCTCCAAATGGTAAAGGAACCCCCCCTCCAAATGGTAAAGGAACCCCCTCCCCTCCAAATGGTAAAGGAACCCCCTCCCCTCCAAATGGTAAAGGAACCCCCCCCTCCCCTCCAAATGGTAAAGGAACCCCCCCTCCAAATGGTAAAGGAACCCCAAATGGTAAAGGAACCCCCCTCCAAATGGTAAAGGAACCCCCCCCCCCTCCAAAATGGTAAAGGAACCCCCCCCCCCTCCAAATGGTAAAGGAACCCCCCCCCTCCAAATGGTAAAGGAACCCCCCTCCCCTCCAAATGGTAAAGGAACCCCCTCCCTCCAAATGGTAAAGGAACCCCCTCCCCTCCAAATGGTAAATGGTAAAGGAACCCTCCCCTCCAAATGGTAAAGGAACCCCCTCCAAATGGTAAAGGAACCCCTCCCCTCCAAATGGTAAAGGAACCCCCCTCCCCTCCAAATGGTAAAGGAACCCCCTCCCTCCAAATGGTAAAGGAACCCCCTCCCCTCCAAATGGTAAAGGAACCCCCAAATGGTAAAGGAACCCCCCTCCAAATGGTAAAGGAACCCCCTCCCTCCAAATGGTAAAAATGGTAAAGGAACCCCCTCCTCCAAATGGTAAAGGAACCCCTCCCCTCCAAATGGTAAAGGAACCCCCTCCCCTCCAAATGGTAAAGGAACCCCCCTCCAAATGGTAAAGGAACCCCCCTCCAAATGGTAAAGGAACCCCCTCCCCAAATCCCCCCCTCCAAATGGTAAAGGAACCCCCCCCCTCCAAATGGTAAAGGAACCCCTCCAAATGGTAAAGGAACCCCCTCCCTCCAAATGGTAAAGGAACCCCCCCCTCCTCCAAATGGTAAAGGAACCCCTCCTCCAAATGGTAAAGGAACCCCTCCTCCAAATGGTAAAGGAACCCCCTCCAAATGGTAAAGGAACCCTCCCCCCCCTCCCCTCCAAATGGTAAAGGAACCCCCTCCTCCAAATGGTAAAGGAACCCCCTCCAAATGGTAAAGGAACCCCTCCTCCAAATGGTAAAGGAACCCCCTCCCCTCCAAATGGTAAAGGAACCCCCCTCCCCTCCAAATGGTAAAGGAACCCCCCTCCAAATGGTAAAGGAACCCCCTCCCCTCCAAATGGTAAAGGAACCCCCTCCCCTCCAAATGGTAAAGGAACCCCTCCCCCCCTCCAAATGGTAAAGGAACCCCTCCTCCAAATGGTAAAGGAACCCCCTCCTCCAAATGGTAAAGGAACCCCCTCCCCTCCAAATGGTAAAGGAACCCCCTCCCCTCCAAATGGTAAAGGAACCCCCCTCCCCCCAAATGGTAAAGGAACCCCCCCCCCCCCCCCAAATGGTAAAAATGGAAAGGAACCCCCCCTCCAAATGGTAAAGGAACCCCTCCCCTCCAAATGGTAAAGGAACCCCCCCCCCCTCCAAATGGTAAAGGAACCCCCCCCTCCAAATGGTAAAGGAACCCCCTCCCCTCCAAATGGTAAAGGAACCCCCCTCCCCTCCAAATGGTAAAGGAACCCCCCTCCCCTCCAAATGGTAAAGGAACCCCCCTCCCCTCCAAATGGTAAAGGAACCCCCTCCTCCAAATGGTAAAGAACCCCCTCCTCCAAATGGTAAAGGAACCCCCTCCCCTCCAAATGGTAAATGGAACCCCCTCCCCTCCAAATGGGGAACCCCTCCCTCCAAATGGTAAAGACGAATGGTAAAGGACCCCCTCCCCTCCAAATGAGGAAAAAGGAACCCCTCCCTCCAAATGGTAAAGGAACCCCCCTCCAAATGGTGGTTGTGTCCTCAGGCTACCAAATGGTAAAGAACATTTCCTCCAAATGAAAGGATCTCTCTCTCTCTCTCTGGTAAAGGAACTCCTCTCTCTCTCTCTCTCTAAAGGAACTCTCTCTCTCTCTCTCTCTCTCTCCAAATCTCTCTCTCTCTCTCCCTCTCTCTGTCTCTCTCTCTCTGGTCTCTCTCTCTCTCTCATATATATAACATTTTTGGTAAGATGTTCCGTTTAGTAAGAGCTACCAGCCAGGCTTTAAAGGCATTCCTCTTATACCTCCTCTCCTCTCATAGCCCGGGGGTAGAGGGGAGAGAGGGATAAAATTGCGAAATCAGTCAGTCCCGCTGCCCTAACATTGCAAAAAGGTTTTAAGCTACAGAAGTTTAACCCCCAGATGGCATAGCATGGCACTAATCACACAATAAACCATTCAACTAGAGAACAGGAAGAGACCATTCAACTAGAGAACAGGAAGAGACCATTCAACTAGAGAACAGGAGGAGACCATTCAACTAGAGAACAGGAGGAGACCATTCAACTAGAGAACAGGAAGAGACCATTCAACTAGAGAACAGGAAGAGACCATTCAACTAGAGAACAGGAAGAGACCATTCAACCAGGAGGAGACCATTCAACTAGAGAACAGGAAGAGACCATTCAACTAGAGAACAGGAGGAGACCATTCAACTAGAGAACAGGAAGAGACCATTCAACTAGAGAACAGGAAGACCATTCAACTAGAGAACCCATTCAACTAGAGAACAGGAAGAGACCATTCAACTAGAGAACAGGAAGAGACCATTCAACTAGAGAACAGGAAGAGACCATTCAACTAGAGAACAGGAAGAGAACACCATTCAACTAGAGAACAGGAGGAGACCATTCAACTAGAGAACAGGAAGAGACCATTCAACTAGAGAACAGGAGGAGACCATTCAACTAGAGAACAGGAGGAGACCATTCAACTAGAGAACAGGAAGAGACCATTCAACTAGAGAACAGGAAGAGACCATTCAACTAGAGAACAGGAAGAGACCATTCAACTAGAGAACAGGAAGAGACCATTCAACTAGAGAACAGGAGGAGACCATTCAACTAGAGAACAGGAGAGAAAAGAACCCATTCAACTAGAGAACAGGAAGGAGACCATTCAACTAGAGAACAGGAAGAGACCATTCAACTAGAGAACAGGAAGAGACCATTCAACTAGAGAACAGGAAGAGACCATTCAACTAGAGAACAGGAGGAGACCATTCAACTAGAGAACAGGAAGAGACCATTCAACTAGAGAACAGGAAGACCATTCAACTAGAGAACAGGAGGAGACCATTCAACTAGAGAACAGGAAGAGACCATTCAACTAGAGAACAGGAAGAGACCATTCAACTAGAGAACAGGAACAGGAAGAGACCATTCAACTAGAGAACAGGAGGAGACCATTCAACTAGAGAACAGGAAGAGACCATTCAACTAGAGAACAGGAAGAGACCATTCAACTAGAGAACAGGAAGAGACCATTCAACTAGAGAACAGGAAGAGACCATTCAACTAGAGAACAGGAAGAGACCATTCAACTAGAGAACAGGAGGAGACCATTCAACTAGAGAACAGGAAGAGACCATTCAACTAGAGAACAGGAAGAGACCATTCAACTAGAGAACAGGAAGAGACCATTCAACTAGAGAACAGGAGGAGACCATTCAACTAGAGAACAGGAAGAGACCATTCAACTAGAGAACAGGAGGAGACCATTCAACTAGAGAACAGGAAGAGACCATTCAACTAGAGAACAGGAGGAGACCATTCAACTAGAGAACAGGAAGAGACCATTCAACTAGAGAACAGGAGGAGACCATTCAACTAGAGAACAGGAAGAGACCATTCAACTAGAGAACAGGAGGAGACCATTCAACTAGAGAACAGGAGGAGACCATTCAACTAGAGAACAGGAGGAGACCATTCAACTAGAGAACAGGAAGAGACCATTCAACTAGAGAACAGGAAGAGACCATTCAACTAGAGAACAGGAGGAGACCATTCAACTAGAGAACAGGAGGAGACCATTCAACTAGAGAACAGGAAGAGACCATTCAACTAGAGAACAGGAAGAGACCATTCAACTAGAGAACAGGAAGAGACCATTCAACTAGAGAACAGGAGAGAGACCATTCAACTAGAGAACAGGAGGAGACCATTCAACTAGAGAACAGGAAGAGACCATTCAACTAGAGAACAGGAAGAGACCATTCAACTAGAGAACAGGAAGAGACCATTCAACTAGAGAACAGGAAGAGACCATTCAACTAGAGAACAGGAACCATTCAACTAGAGAACAGGAGGAAACCATTCAACTAGAGAACAGGAGGAGACCATTCAACTAGAGAACAGGAGGAGACCATTCAACTAGAGAACAGGAAGAGACCATTCAACTAGAGAACAGGAGGAGACCATTCAACTAGAGAACAGGAGGAGACCATTCAACTAGAGAACAGGAGGAGACCATTCAACTAGAGAACAGGAAGGAGACCATTCAACTAGAGAACAGGAGGAGACCATTCAACTAGAGAACAGGAAGAGACCATTCAACTAGAGAACAGGAGGACCATTCAACTAGACCATTCAACTAGAGAACAGGAGGAGACCATTCAACTAGAGAACAGGAAGAGACCATTCAACTAGAGAACAGGAAGAGACCATTCAACTAGAGAACAGGAAGAGACCATTCAACTAGAGAACAGGAAGAGACCATTCAACTAGAGAACAGGAAGAGACCATTCAACTAGAGAACAGGAGGAGACCATTCAACTAGAGAACAGGAAGAGACCATTCAACTAGAGAACAGGAAGAGACCATTCAACTAGAGAACAGGAAGAGACCATTCAACTAGAGAACAGGAAGAGACCATTCAACTAGAGAACAGGAAGAGACCATTCAACTAGAGAACAGGAGAGACCATTCAACTAGAGAACAGGAAGAGACCATTCAACTAGAGAACAGGAAGAGACCATTCAACTAGAGAACAGGAGGAGACCATTCAACTAGAGAACAGGAAGAGACCATTCAACTAGAGAACAGGAGGAGACCATTCAACTAGAGAACAGAGGAGACCATTCAACTAGAGAACAGGAAGAGACCATTCAACTAGAGAACAGGAAGAGACCATTCAACTAGAGAACAGGAAGAGACCATTCAACTAGAGAACAGGAAGAGACCATTCAACTAGAGAACAGGAAGAGACCATTCAACTAGAGAACAGGAAGAGACCATTCAACTAGAGAACAGGAAGAGACCATTCAACTAGAGAACAGGAAGACCATTCAACTAGAGAACAGGAGAGACCATTCAACTAGAGAACAGGAAGAGACCATTCAACTAGAGAACAGGAAGAGACCATTCAACTAGAGAACAGGAAGAGACCATTCAACTAGAGAACAGGAAGAGACCATTCAACTAGAGAACAGGAAGAGACCATTCAACTAGAGAACAGGAAGAGACCATTCAACTAGAGAACAGGAGGAGACCATTCAACTAGAGAACAGGAAGAGACCATTCAACTAGAGAACAGGAAGAGACCATTCAACTAGAGAACAGGAAGAGACCATTCAACTAGAGAACAGGAAGAGACCATTCAACTAGAGAACAGGAGGAGACCATTCAACTAGAGAACAGGAGGAGACCATTCAACTAGAGAACAGGAAGAGACCATTCAACTAGAGAACAGGAAGAGACCATTCAACTAGAGAACAGGAAGAGACCATTCAACTAGAGAACAGGAAGAGACCATTCAACTAGAGAACAGGAAGAGACCATTCAACTAGAGAACAGGAAGAGACCATTCAACTAGAGAACAGGAAGAGACCATTCAACTAGAGAACAGGAAGAGACCATTCAACTAGAGAACAGGAGGAGACCATTCAACTAGAGAACAGGAGGAGACCATTCAACTAGAGAACAGGAAGAGACCATTCAACTAGAGAACAGGAAGAGACCATTCAACTAGAGAACAGGAAGAGACCATTCAACTAGAGAACAGGAGGAGACCATTCAACTAGAGAACAGGAGAAAACCATTCAACTAGAGAACAGGAGGAGACCATTCAACTAGAGAACAGGAAGAGACCATTCAACTAGAGAACAGGAAGAGACCATTCAACTAGAGAACAGGAGGAGACCATTCAACTAGAGAACAGGAAGAGACCATTCAACTAGAGAACAGGAAGAGACCATTCAACTAGAGAACAGGAGGAGACCATTCAACTAGAGAACAGGAAGAGACCATTCAACTAGAGAACAGGAAGAGACCATTCAACTAGAGAACAGGAAGAGACCATTCAACTAGAGAACAGGAGGAGACCATTCAACTAGAGAACAGGAAGAGACCATTCAACTAGAGAACAGGAAGAGACCATTCAACTAGAGAACAGGAGGAGACCATTCAACTAGAGAACAGGAAGAGACCATTCAACTAGAGAACAGGAAGAGACCATTCAACTAGAGAACAGGAGAGACCATTCAACTAGAGAACAGGAAGGAGACCATTCAACTAGAGAACAGGAAGAGACCATTCAACTAGAGAACAGGAGGAGACCATTCAACTAGAGAACAGGAAGAGACCATTCAACTAGAGAACAGGAGGAGACCATTCAACTAGAGAACAGGAGGAGACCATTCAACTAGAGAACAGGAAGAGACCATTCAACTAGAGAACAGGAGGAGACCATTCAACTAGAGAACAGGAAGGAGACCATTCAACTAGAGAACAGGAGGAGACCATTCAACTAGAGAACAGGAGGAGACCATTCAACTAGAGAACAGGAAGAGACCATTCAACTAGAGAACAGGAAGAGACCATTCAACTAGAGAACAGGAGGAGACCATTCAACTAGAGAACAGGAGGAGACCATTCAACTAGAGAACAGGAAGAGACCATTCAACTAGAGAACAGGAAGAGAAAACCATTCAACTAGAGAACAGGAAGAGACCATTCAACTAGAGAACAGGAGGAGACCATTCAACTAGAGAACAGGAAGACCATTCAACTAGAGAACAGGAGAGACCATTCAACTAGAGAACAGGAAGAGACCATTCAACTAGAGAACAGGAAGAGACCATTCAACTAGAGAACAGGAAGAGACCATTCAACTAGAGAACAGGAGGAGACCATTCAACTAGAGAACAGGAGGAGACCATTCAACTAGAGAACAGGAGGAGACCATTCAACTAGAGAACAGGAAGAGACCATTCAACTAGAGAACAGGAAGAGACCATTCAACTAGAGAACAGGAGGAGACCATTCAACTAGAGAACAGGAAGAGACCATTCAACTAGAGAACAGGAGGAGACCATTCAACTAGAGAACAGGAGGAGACCATTCAACTAGAGAACAGGAAGAGACCATTCAACTAGAGAACAGGAAGAGACCATTCAACTAGAGAACAGGAAGAGACCATTCAACTAGAGAACAGGAGGAGACCATTCAACTAGAGAACAGGAAGAGACCATTCAACTAGAGAACAGGAAGAGACCATTCAACTAGAGAACAGGAGGAGACCATTCAACTAGAGAACAGGAGGAGACCATTCAACTAGAGAACAGGAAGAGACCATTCAACTAGAGAACAGGAAGAGACCATTCAACTAGAGAACAGGAGGAGACCATTCAACTAGAGAACAGGAAGAGACCATTCAACTAGAGAACAGGAGGAGACCATTCAACTAGAGAACAGGAAGAGACCATTCAACTAGAGAACAGGAGAGACCATTCAACTAGAGAACAGGAGGAGACCATTCAACTAGAGAACAGGAAGAGACCATTCAACTAGAGAACAGGAGGAGACCATTCAACTAGAGAACAGGAGGAGACCATTCAACTAGAGAACAGGAGGAGACCATTCAACTAGAGAACAGGAGGAGACCATTCAACTAGAGAACAGGAGGAGACCATTCAACTAGAGAACAGGAAGAGACCATTCAACTAGAGAACAGGAGGAGACCATTCAACTAGAGAACAGGAGGAGACCATTCAACTAGAGAACAGGAAGAGACCATTCAACTAGAGAACAGGAAGAGAAAACCATTCAACTAGAGAACAGGAAGAGACCATTCAACTAGAGAACAGGAGGAGACCATTCAACTAGAGAACAGGAGGAGACCATTCAACTAGAGAACAGGAGGAGACCATTCAACTAGAGAACAGGAAGAGACCATTCAACTAGAGAACAGGAAGAGACCATTCAACTAGAGAACAGGAAGAGACCATTCAACTAGAGAACAGGAGACCATTCAACTAGAGAACAGGAAGAGACCATTCAACTAGAGAACAGGAACCATTCAACTAGAGAACAGGAGAGACCATTCAACTAGAGAACAGGAAGAGACCATTCAACTAGAGAACAGGAGGAGACCATTCAACTAGAGAACAGGAAGAGACCATTCAACTAGAGAACAGGAAGAGACCATTCAACTAGAGAACAGGAGGAGACCATTCAACTAGAGAACAGGAAGAGACCATTCAACTAGAGAACAGGAAGAGACCATTCAACTAGAGAACAGGAAGAGACCATTCAACTAGAGAACAGGAGGAGACCATTCAACTAGAGAACAGGAAGAGACCATTCAACTAGAGAACAGGAAGAGACCATTCAACTAGAGAACAGGAGGAGACCATTCAACTAGAGAACAGGAGGAGACCATTCAACTAGAGAACAGGAAGAGACCATTCAACTAGAGGAAGAGACCATTCAACTAGAGAACAGGAGACCATTCAACTAGAGAACAGGAAGAGACCATTCAACTAGAGAACAGGAGGAGACCATTCAACTAGAGAACAGGAAGAGACCATTCAACTAGAGAACAGGAGGAGACCATTCAACTAGAGAACAGGAGGAGACCATTCAACTAGAGAACAGGAAGAGACCATTCAACTAGAGAACAGGAGGAGACCATTCAACTAGAGAACAGGAGGAGACCATTCAACTAGAGAACAGGAGGAGACCATTCAACTAGAGAACAGGAGGAGACCATTCAACTAGAGAACAGGAGGAGACCATTCAACTAGAGAACAGGAAGAGACCATTCAACTAGAGAACAGGAGGAGACCATTCAACTAGAGAACAGGAGGAGACCATTCAACTAGAGAACAGGAAGAGACCATTCAACTAGAGAACAGGAAGAGACCATTCAACTAGAGAACAGGAAGAGACCATTCAACTAGAGAACAGGAGGAGACCATTCAACTAGAGAACAGGAGGAGACCATTCAACTAGAGAACAGGAGGAGACCATTCAACTAGAGAACAGGAAGAGACCATTCAACTAGAGAACAGGAAGAGACCATTCAACTAGAGAACAGGAAGAGACCATTCAACTAGAGAACAGGAGGAGACCATTCAACTAGAGAACAGGAGGAGACCATTCAACTAGAGAACAGGAGGAGACCATTCAACTAGAGAACAGGAAGAGACCATTCAACTAGAGAACAGGAAGAGACCATTCAACTAGAGAACAGGAAGAGACCATTCAACTAGAGAACAGGAAGAGACCATTCAACTAGAGAACAGGAAGAGACCATTCAACTAGAGAACCATTCAACTAGAGAACAGGAGGAGACCATTCAACTAGAGAACAGGAAGAGACCATTCAACTAGAGAACAGGAAGAGACCATTCAACTAGAGAACAGGAAGAGACCATTCAACTAGAGAACAGGAGGAGACCATTCAACTAGAGAACAGGAAGAGACCATTCAACTAGAGAACAGGAAGAGACCATTCAACTAGAGAACAGGAGGAGACCATTCAACTAGAGAACAGGAGGAGACCATTCAACTAGAGAACAGGAAGAGACCATTCAACTAGAGAACAGGAAGAGACCATTCAACTAGAGAACAGGAAGAGACCATTCAACTAGAGAACAGGAAGAGACCATTCAACTAGAGAACAGGAGGAGACCATTCAACTAGAGAACAGGAAGAGACCATTCAACTAGAGAACAGGAGGAGACCATTCAACTAGAGAACAGGAAGAGACCATTCAACTAGAGAACAGGAAGAGACCATTCAACTAGAGAACAGGAGGAGACCATTCAACTAGAGAACAGGAGGAGACCATTCAACTAGAGAACAGGAGGAGACCATTCAACTAGAGAACAGGAAGAGACCATTCAACTAGAGAACAGGAGGAGACCATTCAACTAGAGAACAGGAAGAGACCATTCAACTAGAGAACAGGAGGAGACCATTCAACTAGAGAACAGGAGGAGACCATTCAACTAGAGAACAGGAAGAGACCATTCAACTAGAGAACAGGAAGAGAAACCATTCAACTAGAGAACAGGAAGAGACCATTCAACTAGAGAACAGGAGGAGACCATTCAACTAGAGAACAGGAGGAGACCATTCAACTAGAGAACAGGAAGAGACCATTCAACTAGAGAACAGGAAGAGACCATTCAACTAGAGAACAGGAAGAGACCATTCAACTAGAGAACAGGAGGAGACCATTCAACTAGAGAACAGGAGGAGACCATTCAACTAGAGAACAGGAGGAGACCATTCAACTAGAGAACAGGAGAAAACCATTCAACTAGAGAACAGGAGGAGACCATTCAACTAGAGAACAGGAAGAGACCATTCAACTAGAGAACAGGAAGAGACCATTCAACTAGAGAACAGGAGGAGACCATTCAACTAGAGAACAGGAAGAGACCATTCAACTAGAGAACAGGAGGAGACCATTCAACTAGAGAACAGGAGGAGACCATTCAACTAGAGAACAGGAGGAGACCATTCAACTAGAGAACAGGAGGAGACCATTCAACTAGAGAACAGGAGGAGACCATTCAACTAGAGAACAGGAAGAGACCATTCAACTAGAGAACAGGAAGAGACCATTCAACTAGAGAACAGGAAGAGACCATTCAACTAGAGAACAGGAGGAGACCATTCAACTAGAGAACAGGAAGAGACCATTCAACTAGAGAACAGGAAGAGACCATTCAACTAGAGAACAGGAGGAGACCATTCAACTAGAGAACAGGAGGAGACCATTCAACTAGAGAACAGGAAGAGACCATTCAACTAGAGAACAGGAGGAGAAAACCATTCAACTAGAGAACAGGAAGAGACCATTCAACTAGAGAACAGGAGGAGACCATTCAACTAGAGAACAGGAGGAGACCATTCAACTGGAGAACAGGAAGAGACCATTCAACTAGAGAACAGGAAGAGACCATTCAACTAGAGAACAGGAAGAGACCATTCAACTAGAGAACAGGAGGAGACCATTCAACTAGAAAACAGGAGGAGACCATTCAACTAGAGAACAGGAAGAGAAAACCATTCAACTGGAGAACAGGAAGAGACCATTCAACTAGAGAACAGGAAGAGACCATTCAACTAGAGAACAGGAGGAGACCATTCAACTAGAGAACAGGAAGAGACCATTCAACTAGAGAACAGGAAGAGACCATTCAACTAGAGAACAGGAGGAGACCATTCAACTAGAGAACAGGAGGAGACCATTCAACTAGAGAACAGGAAGAGACCATTCAACTAGAGAACAGGAAGAGACCATTCAACTAGAGAACAGGAGGAGACCATTCAACTAGAGAACAGGAAGAGACCATTCAACTAGAGAACAGGAAGAGACCATTCAACTAGAGAACAGGAAGAGACCATTCAACTAGAGAACAGGAGGAGACCATTCAACTAGAGAACAGGAAGAGACCATTCAACTAGAGAACAGGAAGGAGACCATTCAACTAGAGAACAGGAAGAGACATTCAACTAGAGAACAGGAGACCATTCAACTAGAGAACAGGAAGAGACCATTCAACTAGAGAACAGGAGGAGACCATTCAACTAGAGAACAGGAGGAGACCATTCAACTAGAGAACAGGAGGAGACCATTCAACTAGAGAACAGGAAGAGACCATTCAACTAGAGAACAGGAAGAGACCATTCAACTAGAGAACAGGAGGAGACCATTCAACTAGAGAACAGGAGGAGACCATTCAACTAGAGAACAGGAAGAGACCATTCAACTAGAGAACAGGAGGAGACCATTCAACTAGAGAACAGGAGGAGACCATTCAACTAGAGAACAGGAAGAGACCATTCAACTAGAGAACAGGAAGAGACCATTCAACTAGAGAACAGGAAGAGACCATTCAACTAGAGAACAGGAGGAGACCATTCAACTAGAGAACAGGAGGAGACCATTCAACTAGAGAACAGGAAGAGACCATTCAACTAGAGAACAGGAGGAGAAAACCATTCAACTAGAGAACAGGAAGAGACCATTCAACTAGAGAACAGGAGGAGACCATTCAACTAGAGAACAGGAGGAGACCATTCAACTAGAGAACAGGAAGAGACCATTCAACTAGAGAACAGGAAGAGACCATTCAACTAGAGAACAGGAGGAGACCATTCAACTAGAGAACAGGAAGAGACCATTCAACTAGAGAACAGGAAGAGAAAACCATTCAACTAGAGAACAGGAAGAGACCATTCAACTAGAGAACAGGAGGAGACCATTCAACTAGAGAACAGGAGGAGACCATTCAACTAGAGAACAGGAAGAGAAAACCATTCAACTAGAGAACAGGAAGAGACCATTCAACTAGAGAACAGGAAGAGACCATTCAACTAGAGAACAGGAAGAGACCATTCAACTAGAGAACAGGAAGAGACCATTCAACTAGAGAACAGGAAGAGACCATTCAACTAGAGAACAGGAAGAGACCATTCAACTAGAGAACAGGAAGAGACCATTCAACTAGAGAACAGGAAGAGACCATTCAACTAGAGAACAGGAAGAGACCATTCAACTAGAGAACAGGAAGAGACCATTCAACTAGAGAACAGGAAGAGACCATTCAACTAGAGAACAGGAAGAGACCATTCAACTAGAGAACAGGAAGAGACCATTCAACTAGAGAACAGGAAGAGACCATTCAACTAGAGAACAGGAGGAGACCATTCAACTAGAGAACAGGAAGAGACCATTCAACTAGAGAACAGGAAGAGACCATTCAACTAGAGAACAGGAAGAGACCATTCAACTAGAGAACAGGAAGAGACCATTCAACTAGAGAACAGGAAGAGACCATTCAACTAGAGAACAGGAGGAGACCATTCAACTAGAGAACAGGAGGAGACCATTCAACTAGAGAACAGGAAGAGACCATTCAACTAGAGAACAGGAGGAGACCATTCAACTAGAGAACAGGAAGAGACCATTCAACTAGAGAACAGGAGGAGACCATTCAACTAGAGAACAGGAGGAGACCATTCAACTAGAGAACAGGAAGAGACCATTCAACTAGAGAACAGGAGGAGACCATTCAACTAGAGAACAGGAAGAGACCATTCAACTAGAGAACAGGAGGAGACCATTCAACTAGAGAACAGGAGGAGACCATTCAACTAGAGAACAGGAGGAGACCATTCAACTAGAGAACAGGAGGAGACCATTCAACTAGAGAACAGGAAGAGACCATTCAACTAGAGAACAGGAGGAGACCATTCAACTAGAGAACAGGAAGAGACCATTCAACTAGAGAACAGGAGAAACCATTCAACTGAGAACAGGAAGAGACCATTCAACTAGAGAACAGGAAGAGACCATTCAACTAGAGAACAGGAAGAGACCATTCAACTAGAAAACAGGAGGAGACCATTCAACTAGAGAACAGGAGGAGACCATTCAACTAGAGAACAGGAGGAGACCATTCAACTAGAGAACAGGAGGAGACCATTCAACTAGAGAACAGGAGGAGACCATTCAACTAGAGAACAGGAGGAGACCATTCAACTAGATAACAGGAACAGGAGAGACCATTCAACTAGAGAACAGGAAGAGACCATTCAACTAGAGAACAGGAGGAGACCATTCAACTAGATAACAGGAGGAGACCATTCAACTAGAGAACAGGAGGAGACCATTCAACTAGAGAACAGGAAGAGACCATTCAACTAGAGAACAGGAAGAGACCATTCAACTAGAGAACAGGAGAGACATTCAACTAGAGAACAGGAGAGACCATTCAACTAGAGAACAGGAGGAGACCATTCAACTAGAGAACAGGAAGAGACCATTCAACTAGAGAACAGGAGGAGACCATTCAACTAGAGAACAGGAGGAGACCATTCAACTAGAGAACAGGAGGAGACCATTCAACTAGAGAACAGGAGGAGACCATTCAACTAGAGAACAGGAAGAGACCATTCAACTAGAGAACAGGAGGAGACCATTCAACTAGAGAACAGGAAGAGACCATTCAACTAGAGAACAGGAGGAGACCATTCAACTAGAGAACAGGAGGAGACCATTCAACTAGAGAACAGGAGGAGACCATTCAACTAGAGAACAGGAAGAGACCATTCAACTAGAGAACAGGAAGAGACCATTCAACTAGAGAACAGGAAGAGACCATTCAACTAGAGAACAGGAGGAGAAAACCATTCAACTAGAGAACAGGAAGAGACCATTCAACTAGAGAACAGGAAGAGACCATTCAACTAGAGAACAGGAGAAAACCATTCAACTAGAGAACAGGAAGAGACCATTCAACTAGAGAACAGGAAGAGACCATTCAACTAGAGAACAGGAGGAGACCATTCAACTAGAGAACAGGAAGAGACCATTCAACTAGAGAACAGGAAGAGACCATTCAACTAGAGAACAGGAAGAGACCATTCAACTAGAGAACAGGAAGAGACCATTCAACTAGAGAACAGGAGAAAACCATTCAACTGGAGAACAGGAAGAGACCATTCAACTAGAGAACAGGAAGAGACCATTCAACTAGAGAACAGGAAGAGACCATTCAACTAGAGAACAGGAGGAGAAACCATTCAACTAGAGAACAGGAGGAGACCATTCAACTAGAGAACAGGAAGAGACATTCAACTAGGAACAGGAAGAGACCATTCAACTAGAGAACAGGAAGAGACCATTCAACTAGAGAACAGGAAGAGACCATTCAACTAGAGAACAGGAAGAGACCATTCAACTAGAGAAGAGACATTCAACTAGAGAACAGGAGAGACCATTCAACTAGAGAACAGGAAGAGACCATTCAACTAGAGAACAGGAAGAGACCATTCAACTAGAGAACAGGAGAAAACCATTCAACTGGAGAACAGGAAGAGACCATTCAACTAGAGAACAGGAAGAGACCATTCAACTAGAGAACAGGAAGAGACCATTCAACTAGAGAACAGGAAGAGACCATTCAACTAGAGAACAGGAAGAGAAAACCATTCAACTAGAGAACAGGAAGAGACCATTCAACTAGAGAACAGGAAGAGACCATTCAACTAGAGAACAGGAAGAGACCATTCAACTAGAGAACAGGAAGAGACCATTCAACTAGAGAACAGGAAGAGAAAACCATTCAACTAGAGAACAGGAAGAGACCAAACCATTCAACTAGAGAACAGGAAGAGACCATTCAACTAGAGAACAGGAAGAGACCATTCAACTAGAGAACAGGAAGAGACCATTCAACTAGAGAACAGGAAGAGACCATTCAACTAGAGAACAGGAAGAGACCATTCAACTAGAGAACAGGAAGAGAAAACCATTCAACTAGAGAACAGGAGGAGACCATTCAACTAGAGAACAGGAAGAGACCATTCAACTAGAGAACAGGAAGAGAAAACCATTCAACTAGAGAACAGGAAGAGACCATTCAACTAGAGAACAGGAAGAGAAAACCATTCAACTAGAGAACAGGAGGAGACCATTCAACTAGAGAACAGGAGGAGACCATTCAACTAGAGAACAGGAAGAGACCATTCAACTAGAGAACAGGAGGAGACCATTCAACTAGAGAACAGGAAGAGACCATTCAACTATAGAACAGGAAGAGACCATTCAACTAGAGAACAGGAGGAGAAAACCATTCAACTAGAGAACAGGAAGAGACCATTCAACTAGAGAACAGGAAGAGACCATTCAACTAGAGAACAGGAAGAGACCATTCAACTAGAGAACAGGAAGAGACCATTCAACTAGAGAACAGGAAGAGACCATTCAACTAGAGAACAGGAGGAGACCATTCAACTAGAGAACAGGAAGAGACCATTCAACTAGAGAACAGGAAGAGACCATTCAACTAGAGAACAGGAAGAGACCATTCAACTATAGAACAGGAAGAAGAGAAAACCATTCAACCATAGAACAGGAGGAGGAGAAAACCAAACAAGGCCTCTTGTCAGAATGAACAGAACTTGTGTCGTGATGTAAAACAATAGAAAAGCCCTCAAGCGAGACGTGTCTGACCGCCTAAGTAGCTCACAATCAATCTAACGTGGTTTTTGTATTGGACAAAAATCATAGTAATTGTGGCTACTTCCCAAATGACTCCCTATTCCATATATAGTGCACTATTTTTTCCCCCAGACGCCCCATAGGGTAGTGCACTATGTAGGGAGTAGGGTGCCATTTGGGATGTCGCCTACTGTGTTGTTATAGTTACACAGCTGAGGTTTTTCTAGCCAATCGCGTCTGTGTGCAACATGTCATGTTTAGATCCGATGTCTCCACAAGACTCAAGTGCCGTGATGATTGGTTCTGGGTGGTTACCACGGCAGCCAAGGAACCACAGGCGCACACACACACACACACACACACACACACACACACACACACACACACACACACACACACACACACACACACACACACACACACACACACACACACACACAGAGACACACACACACACACACACACACACACACACACACACACACACACACACACACACACACACACACACACACACACACACACACACACACACAGAGACACACACACAGAGACACACACACAGAGACACACACACATACACACACACACTCTCAAGCATTCTCTATGTAATCAGACTGTAAGAGATCTTTCAGTAGTGAAATCCGAGACCGCAGCGTTTATAATAATAATAAAAATAATTGAAAGAATGACTTTATTATTGGTTTGTTCTCCATGTCCCTGAATGTCTAGGGTTGAGTCCAAAATGGCACCCTGTTCTCTATATACAGTGGTGCACTACTTTTAACCAGAATCCTATCAGTCCTGGTCAGAAGTAGTGCACTAAATAGGGAATGTGGCTCAGAATGTCAAAGCTTGGCACTCGCAACGCCAAGAGTGTAGGTTCGATTCCCTGGGGGACACCCCATGGCTAAAATGGATGAATCTGTTCTATAGCTAGAGGATTCCTGTTATCTCTGGGATTTATTCTATAGCTAGAGGACTCCTGTTATCTCTGGGATTTATTCTACAGCTAGAGGACTCCTGTTATCTCTGGGATTTATTATATAGCTGGAGGACTCCTGTTATCTCTGGGATTTATTCTATAGCTAGAGGACTCCTGTTATCTCCTGGAGTGATTATATAGCTGGAGGACTCCTGTTATCTCTGGGATGTATTCTATAGCTAGAGGACTCCTGTTATCTCCGGGATTTATTCTATAGCTAGAGGACTCCTGTTATCTCTGGGATTTATTCTATAGCTAGAGGACTCCTGTTATCTCCTGGAGTGATTCTATAGCTAGAGGACTCCTGTTATCTCTGGGATTTATTCTATAGCTAGAGGACTCCTGTTATCTCTGGGATTTATTCTATAGCTAGAGGACTCCTGTTATCTCCTGGAGTGATTCTATAACTCGAGGATTCCTGTTATCTCCTGGAGTGATTCTATAACTAGAGGAATCATGTTATCTCCGGGGGTGATTCTATAGCTAGAGGACTCCTGTTATCTCCTGGAGTGATTCTATAACTATAGGAATCCTGTTTTCTCCGGGGGTGATTCTATAGCTAGAGGATTCCTGTTATCTCCTGGAGTGATTCTATAACTATAGGAATCCTGTTTTCTCCGGGGGTGATTCTATAGCTAGAGGATTCCTGTTATCTCCTGTTATCTCCGGGAGTGATTCTATAGCTAGAGGACTCCTGTTATCCCCGGCATATATTCTATAGCTAGAGGACTCCTGTTATCTCCTGTTATCTCCTGGAGTGATTCTATGGCTAGAGGACTCCTGTTACCTCTGGGATTTATTCTATAGCTAGAGGATTCCTGTTATCTCTGGGATATATTCTATAGCTAGAGGACTCCTGTTATCTCTGGGATTTATTCTATGGCTAGAGGACTCCTGTTATCTCCTGGAGTGATTCTATAGCTAGAGAACTGCTGTTATCTCTTGGAGTGATTCTATAGCTAGAGGATTCCTGTTATCTCCTGTTATCTCCAGGTGTCATTCTATAGCTAGAGGACTCCTGTTATCTCCTGGAGTGATTCTATAGCTAGAGGACTCCTGTTATCTCCTGGAGTGATTCTATAGCTAGAGGACTCCTGTTATCTCCTGGAGTGATTCTATAGCTAGAGGACTCCTGTTATCTCCGGGAGTGATTCTATAACTAGAGGACTCCTGTTATCTCCAGGAGTGATTCTATAGCTAGAGGACTCCTGTTATCTCCTGGAGTGATTCTATAGCTAGAGGACTCCTGTTATCTCCTGGAGTTATTCTATAGCTAGAGGACTCCTGTTATATTTGGGATTTATTCTATAGCTAGAGGACTCCTGTTATATCTGGGATTTATTCTACAACTAGAGGACTCCTGTTATCTCCTGGAGTGATTCTATAACTAGAGGATTCCTGTTATCTCCTGTTATCTCTGGGGGTGATTCTATTGCTAGAGGACTCCTGTTATCTCCTGGAGTGATTCTATAGCTCGAGGACTCCTGTTATCTCCAGGAGTGATTCTATAACTAGAGGACTCCTGTTATCTCCAGGAGTGATTCTATAGCTAGAGGACTCCTGTTATCTCCAGGAGTGATTCTATAGCGAGAGGACTCCTGTTATCTCCAGGAGTGATTCTATAGCGAGAGGACTCCTGTTATCTCCAGGAGTGATTCTATAGCGAGAGGACTCCTGTTATCTCCAGGAGTGATTCTATAGCTAGAGGACTCCTGTTATCTCCTGGAGTGATTCTATAGCTAGAGGACTACTGTTATCTCCTGGAGTGATTCTATAGCGAGAGGACTCCTGTTATATCTGGGATTTATTCTATAGCTAGAGGACTCCTGTTATATCTGGGATTTATTCTACAACTAGAGGACTCCTGTTATCTCCTGGAGTGATTCTATAACTAGAGGATTCCTGTTATCTCCTGTTATCTCTGGGGGTGATTCTATTGCTAGAGGACTCCTGTTATCTCCTGGAGTGATTCTATAGCGAAAGGACTCCTGTTATCTCCAGGAGTGATTCTATAGCTAGAGGACTCCTGTTATCTCCAGGAGTGAGTCTATAGCGAGAGGACTCCTGTTATCTCCTGGAGTGATTCTATAGCTAGAGGACTCCTGTTATCTCCTGGAGTGATTCTATAGCGAGAGGACTCCTGTTATCTCCTGGAGTGAGTCTATAGCGAGAGGACTCCTGTTATCTCCTGGAGTGATTCTATAGCTAGAGGACTCCTGTTATCTCCTGGAGTGAGTCTATAGCGAGAGGACTCCTGTTATCTCCAGGTGTCATTCTATAACTAGAGGAATCCTGTTATCTCCGGGGGTGATTCTATAGCAAGAGGACTCCTGTTATCTCCAGGAGTGATTCTATAGCTAGAGGACTCCTGTTATCTCCAGGAGCGATAAGTATAATCGTTTTGTCTTTATCTGTTGTGGTCTAGTACTGTCTTTTTGCTTGCTGGCACCATCTACTTTGAGTGCTGCCTGCCTTCCCAGTGGTCTACTTGGTGTGTGAACTGCTGACTGATCGTCCTTTGCAGGTAGTTGTTGACACATCAACCAGGATCAAGGGGCAGGGAAATGTGTGACTTATTTTG